>NW_007246414.1:223510-230752 GCF_000164805.1 Carlito syrichta | reverse complement strand
TTTTTTGATTTATTGTAGAGATGAGGTCTCACCAAGTTACTCAGGCTGGTCTTGAACCCCTGAGCTCAGGCAATCCTCTCACCTCCGCCTCCCAAAGTGCTGGGATTACAGGCTTGAGCCACTGCGCCTGGCCTGTTACTTCTCCTTCTTATGGCTCCCTTCTTCCCCAGACTGGCCCTCTGGGCTCTGCCGGTGGGTATCTCGCACTTAGTCCACCTGTCCTCCATAGCTGTGATTCATGTGTGGAGCCAGGTAGAATCACACGCTCCTTCCTTCTGCTCTAGGTACCCAGCACGAGGGGTGATGTTAGAAGACTGGGGACAAGCTCACTCGGTGGGGGGGAGATGGCAGCTGGGAGACCCATCTACTTAAGTCTCAGGACTCTGTAGCTATTTCCCACCCTGGGACATACTTAGTAAACATTACCATGTACTGCTGGGTCTGAAGGAAACTGTACTTGCTGGAACGATCAGACATGTTATATATTTTATTAATATTAACATATTAAAATAACATATATTTTATTGTTCTAGCATCCTCTCCCTGCAGGATCCAAAAGTGTGTTTGTTCTAATGTTAGATGTTTGTTTTTCAATGTGCTTTTTGAATTGTGAGATGTATATCTCACATATATATTAGCATATATATATATGTTTATTTTTCCATTTTCCACGAATATTTGTATTAAATTGTTTCAGTTAATTATTTCTTCCTTTTTTTTTTTTTTTTTTTTTTTGAGTTGGAGTCTCACTCTGTCGCCCAGACTGGAGTGCAGTGGCTGCTCCCAGCCACCGCAGCCTCGACCTGCTGGGCTCCAGCAATCCTTCCACCTCAGCCTTCCGAGTAGCCGGAATTACAGGCACGCGCTATCACGCCTGGCTGATTTTTTTAATTTATTGTAGAGATGACGTCTTGCTACCCAGGCAAGTCTCAAACCCACGGGCTCAGGCAATTCACTCACCTCAGCCTCCCAAAGGCGTGGGATTACAGGCTGAGCCACCAAGCCCGGCTTTTTTTTCCTTTTTATATTAGCAACTACCATCTTGAGCTCTTTTCTATTCTAGAACTGATGAAGATTTTAGCTTTTTGTTTGTTTGTTTTTTTGTTTTTGAGTCGGAGTCTCACTCTGTCACCCAGACTGGAGTGTAGTAGCATGCTCATGGCTGTTGCAGCCTCTACCTGCTGGGTTCAGGTGATCCTTCCTCCTCAGCCTTCCAGGTATCTGGAACCACAGGTGTGTGCCATCACACCTGGCTAATTTTTTTTATTTATTGTAGAGATTAGATCTCGCCATGTTGCATAGGCTGGTCTTGAACCCCTGAGTTCAGGCAGTCTTCTTGTCTCCGCCTCCCAAAGTGCTGGGATTGCAGGCCTGAGCTACAGCACCCAGCAACTTTTGAATTAGCTATATTCTGTCAATGTGGTAATGGAATCCTTTGTGAAGCTCTGTCATTACCCCTTGTTCTTCTCAATAAAATCAACTATGTTATAAATAATCGTAACAGTTTGCTAACATAAAATTCTTCTGTGGGAGGACAGGAGTCTCATTCTTAAACTCTGTTTATATGCTTTGTTGTGAACTTCTCAGATGTTGGTCTTGTTGACAAATTGTTTTCTATCATTTAGGTCATGACATATTTTTCTTCTGTCTTTGAAAAACAGGGCTTCACCTCCTTCCTGAGCCTGTGGTGAACTCTTCCTTTGTGCAGATTTTCTTTCAAGCTCTTCTTTCTCTTCACCCAAATCTGAAGGATTCTTTTCTTCACATCTTAAATGTTATCTTCTCTCTTGGCAGGTGCTAAGAGGTATCTTGTTTTTGTTTTTTTAAATACTGTTAAAAACCTGACTATTAGGTTATGGTTGTTTTGTTTTGCTTTTGCTTGTTTGAGGGCTTTTAACTCGGAGATTACTTTTTATTTTTTATTTTTTTGAGTCATAGTCTCACTCTGTCGCCCAGGCTGGAGTACAGTGGTGCACTCATAGCCACTGCAGTCTTGACCTGCTGGGCTTAGCCGATCCTTCTGCCTCAGCCTTTCAAGTAACTGGAACTATAGGCATGTGCCACCATGCCTGGCTAATTTTTTTGGAATTATTGTAGAGACTTGGTCTTGCCAAGCTGCCCCGGCTGGTCTCGAACGCCTGGACTCAGGCAATCCTCTCGCCTCGACCTCCCAAAGTACTGGTATTACAGGCTTGAGCCACTGTGCCCAGCTGGAGATTACTTCTTAAGTATGTATTCTTCCCCTTCAATCTCTGAAAATTAATTTTTTTCTGAGATTTTGGTTCATATTGATCTCAAACTTTGTAGATCTCCATGGTTTTCTTGTCTCATGAATTTATCTTGCATCAGTTTCACTCATTTGCACACATTGTAGTAGTATATCTTCAAGTCAGTTACTTCTTTGGAGTTGGATATGTTTTTGATTTTTATCACCTCACTTTTGTTTCTTTTTAGAGAAGTAGTTCTTAAACATTTTTGACTCATGGACTCTTTTCTAGGTTTGAACACAATGACTGATGGGCATCTTACAGAAAAACTGTGGCTCCCTTCTCTAGAGAAAAGGAAATATGTAATGATATTGCTTCATGGATCCCAAGTTTCTTTCTCCTATTTTGAAAAGTTTCCCAGTTTCTTTCTCCTATTTTTAATACTCTGCAGAGAACATACCATATACACAAAGCTCAAATTGGGTTTTTTACTTACACATATATTATGAATGTCTCTGGCAGGTCCTTGAATTAGGTGGGAATGGTAGGTATGAAAAGAAACAGTCAACCAGTCTCTCCCATAACTGCTGGAGTTAATGATTTTTGTCCTACTTCTAATTTAATGAGCTTTCAATAATCATGTGAAATATTGTTTACTGCCTTTAAAATAGACAATGGTCTTGGGGTAATCTTGATAGACCACTTGGTACTTATACACTTCTTGAGTCGAAGTCACACTCTGTCGCACAGGCTGGAGTGCAGTCTTGACCTGCTGGGTTCAGGTGATCCTCCTGCCTCAGCCTTCCAGGTAGCTGGAACTAGAGGCATGCGCCACCACACTCGGCTAATTATTTATTTATTTATTGCAGAGATGAGGTCTTGCCCTTGAACCCATGAGCTCAGGCAGTCCTCTCACCTCGGTCTCCCAAAGTGCAGGAATTACAGACGTGAGCCACCACGCCTGGCACACTTTTTAAGTTTAAGTAATCTGCATCCTTCTCTGTTTCATTCTCACGGAAGTGGAAGATGCAGAGACATAAGAACTCTTGCAACCAGTACAGTGACCCTCAGGAGCCAATGCTGATCACTCAGGCATGAGAGGGTCATGATGTGGAGGACATTGGCTTTCTAGGCACGAATTTATATGTTTTTAATGCCAAGCATCAAATTTTTCAAATTTGATTTGGCAACCAATTATCGCTGAACTCTGTGCCAGGTGTCAGGCCTCCTGTTCCATCTGGATATCATTGAGGTGAGGTGGTGCCTCCTTACTGGTGGGTCTCTCTGTGCAGGTCATTATTTCTTCCATACGGGAATGTTGTAGAGACCAGAAAATTCTGTATGGGCAGAAGAAAGAAGAAGAAAACATAGCCTTCCCTACTGTAATAGTGTCTCTTCATTTGTCTGTCTACCTTCCTCCTCTGAATATTATAGCTAAATATGTTAGTTTTAAGAAATTTGATTTCAGCCGGGCTCGGTGGCTCAGCCTGTAATCCCAGCACTTTGGGAGGCCGAGGCGAGAGGATTGCCTGAGCCCGTGGGTTCGAGACCCACCCGGGCAACTTGGCGAGACCTCGTCTCTACAATAAATCAAAAATTAGCCAAGCGCGCGCCTGTAGTTCCAGCTACTTGGAAGGCTGAGGCGGAAGGATTGCCGGAGCCCAGCAGGTCGAGGCTGCAGTAGCCAGGAGCGGCCACTGGACTCCAGTCTGGGTGACAGAGTGAGACTCCAACTCCAAAAAAAAAAAAAAGAAATTTGATTTCATACATATTCTACATTTGTCTGGTCATATTAATCAGGTGAGTGGCTTTTCTGCGGCGATCTAAACAGCTAGTTAGGAAGTGATATTTTCGATCAACCCTTTGCTCTTAGCTTGGTATATTTATCATTTGAAAAATGCTTCCTCTTTTAAATTGGGGAGACTTGAACACAATGGCTGAGCATTGTTGCACAAATTGCCCAATCTGTTCTCTGTCATTCTAGACAGTGATCTATCTGTTTACAAGATTTTAACTGTGTCAGAACCAGTTGGAGAAGCTTTTTCAAAATACACACCTCTGAGCATTACTCTTGTCCCACTGAATCAGAATTCCCAGGGGTTGGGGCCTGGGCTTGTAGTTCTTAGCAAAATTTCCTTGGTTGGCTGATGTACAGCCTTGATTAGGAAGTACTGATCTGACAGGTGTCTTCCTCTAGCATTACTAAGAATGTTTGCATGGTTTTTCCCTGCAGGGAGAAGTCTCTGTTGTAAGTTTCTATACATTGATGCTTATTAAATCATGGCATATAAAATTGTGTCCATATGAAAATATCAATATATTATACCCCAATGAATGAATCTGCTAATGATTATTTTCTGTTTTTGACACTTCTCCTTAGCTCTGCCTCAATGCTTCTTCAATAGAAGCATTTGGTGGTCAGAGTCAAAACTTGATCAGCTGTGACAACTGTAGATGTGAGAGTGAAGCTTTGTCACCTTGCGGTTCTCTGTGTCCCACTGAATTCTAGCCAGTTTGAACAGTGATGGGCCTTGTTGAGATCTGTTAGGGAAGGGGCACATGCCTTTCTGTGTTGACTCAACCTGTCCTCTAAGATAATTGAAAGGCAGTACCTGCCATTCTGTAGAATTCTTGACATACTCAGAAGCTCTGTCAAGCTTAGCTAAAGCTTTCTAGTATCTTAATTTTTCTGTGTGTTGTTTTCATTGTCTGTCTGCTTTGCCAACATGACTGCCTCCTCTCAATTGTCCTCAATATGGAGGACACATATTGGTCTAGAAAACAGTATTTGCTCTATAAACAAATACTGGAGGAAAGAAGGAATAGATTAATAGGCAGATAAGTGAATGGAAGTGTACTTGATGCCTTTGAATAAGGTGAAGTGGGGGTGGGAGGTGGAAGAGGAGAGGAGGATAGAGAGAGAAAGAAATGGACCAACCTCTCCAGTAAGTCTGAGAGGTAAAGTGGATTTAATTAAGGTGTGGAACAATGCAGTTTGCCTTGCTTTCTATAAGGTTCGTCTTTTTTTATTTTTTTCAAGTTGTATTCTCACTGTCACCAAGACCAGAGTGCGGTGACACACTCATGGCCACCGCAGCCTTGGCCTGCTGCGCTTACGTGATCCTTCTGTCTCAGCCTTCCAAGTAGCTGGAACTACAAGCATGCGCCACCACGCCCAGCTAATTTTTTTATTTATTGTAGAGACGAGGTCTCACCAAGTTGCCCAGGCTGGTCTCAAACCGGCGGAATTGCTCAGGCAATCCTCCCACCTCAGCCTCCCAAAGTGCTGGGATTATAGACTTGAGCCATCACGCCTGACCTTTTTTATTTTTATTTTTTGATTTGGAATCTGTCGCCTAGGCTGGAGTGCAGTGGCATGCTTATGGCCACCACGGCCTCAACCTGCTGGACTCAGGCGATCCTTCTGCCTCAGCCTTCCAAGTAGCTGAAGCTACAGGTGTGCACCACCACGCCCAGCTAATTTTTTTGATTTATTGTAGAGACGAGGTCTGGCCAAGTTGCCCAGGTTGATCTCGAACCCCTGAGCTCAGGCAGTCCTCTTGCCTTCACCTCCCAAAGTGCTGGGACTACAGGCGTGAGCCACCAAGCCCTGCGATGTTCGTCTTGTAGCAAACAAGAGTAGGGACTTGGCTTCTTGGACAGGTCACCTGCCCCTTCCCATTGCCTGAAAGACCTCCTTTCCCCTCTTTGATTAGCCAGTATCTTCCATTATATATAAATCTCAGTCATCATCGTATAAAAATCCCAATCATATAAAATTCTCCCCATCTCAATGTGGTCGCCCTTTCCACTAGTCTCTGCTCTTCCTCCTCTCCCCCTAGTTACTATGTAGTACTTAAGTTGTCCTATCTAACGTTTGCATTTTATTAGAGTAGCTCACGATTTGCTTATTGCTTTATGTGAGCAATGTAGACCTTTCAAAGACTAGCACTGCATTTTGGGTTATGTCTGCATTCCCTGGTACACTTGTGAGATTCCTGCTAGTGCTTCCAGGCCCTCCCAGAGCTTCCAGGAGCACTTCCATCCAGCTAGTGGCTTGATAGATGATGGACAGATTAACCTCTGCCCCCTGACTGCTCAGCCCTAACAACAGTAGCTTGAGTTCATTGTGTTTCTTTGACCTGGTTCTAGTGGATTAGGCTCTTTCCTAGAGTGTTTACTAATAGCCTTGGTGGGAGGAGGGGGAGATACATACAGTTTGCCAAAATTCCAAAGATCAAGCAAGACCTGTTTTGGCCTCACCCCTCAGCTTCAGGTGTGGTCCAGCGGGCCCTATGGTCTGGTTTATCCAGACTTGCTGGAGCACCCCTGCACCTGTTAAACACTGACCCAAATACTTGTGATGGGAAGGTATACCGAGTGAACTTTCTTTCCTTCCTCCCTTTCTCCTTTGCCCTTCCCCCATCTTCCCTTCTCCCCCTGTCTCCTTTCTTCCTCTCTCCCTCTGTCCTTAGCCTCCCTCCTCTATCCTCTCTCACTAAGAAATTTGTAACATCACAACATAGCCTATGCTGCCCCTACTGTAAATGTTGCTACTCAGCAGAATATTCTTGAATTAACTGTTGTTCATTAACTAGTATCTTAGTGTTTAAGAAATACAGCGTTGTAGGTAAGTATCTAAAGTTTATGAAGTTACACTTGCAGTTTGTTAACCTTAGGTAACTGTATAATAGTAATATACCTATGCCACAATGTTTATAGTCAGTAAGTAGTCTTTTCAGCATATGCTTCAGAAACAACATTGGTAAAAAAATAAAATTTGTTGATGAATCTGTTCATTATTTGTCTGTTTTAAGAGAATAGTAAGTCAGACTTCAGATGAATTATTTCTGAGACTTTGGTAAATTTGGTTAGAGCAGCTATTTCAAAATAGAGTAACACATCTTATAAGTCAATAGAGCTATAACCAGGTGTTGGCATAAACTTGGGCATTGCTCCTCAGGTTAGTTGGTATCGGTTTGGATTAGCATATTTATCCTCTTTCTTCTCCTCTTCTTATTCTTATTTTAAGAAC
>NW_007246414.1:209001-223427 GCF_000164805.1 Carlito syrichta | reverse complement strand
TTTATTGTAGAGATGAGGTCTCGCTGCCCAGGTGGGTCTCGAACCTGTGGGCTCAGGCAGTCCACTCACCTCAGCCTCCCAAAGGCGCGGGATTACAGGCTGAGCCACTGAGCCTGGCAAAAAGTAGTTTATGAGACTGTATCTCCATTCATGAATAACTCGAGTGTCTTTTTGTAGCCAAAGAAGATTGGGAGTATGTTTAGGAATAGAATCATCATTTTTACCAGCAAAATAGCTACATTGACAACAAGGGGCTGGAAAGCAACATTTTAAACATGATAAGAGGGCCTTGAACATGCAGCAAGAACATTTTCCTCCGGTTGCTGCCTGAAAGGCATGGGTTGGAAGGTTGTCCTGTCTGGAGAGAAAGTATGGACAGATGGCACTGACCTGGCTCACACCTGCACAGCCTGCAGAGCTGAGGTTTCCATAGTGCTGCAGGCTAAGACCTGGGGAGGACTGGGCTTTCTCACTCTTTTCCAGAGCCCTGGAGTCCCACTATCTGAACTCAAATCCTGGCTCTGCCACTTGCTTGCTTTGTGCAAGAGTATATTATTTAAATCTGCTGTGTCTCGGTTTCCTTAGCTGAAAATAGAGATATGAATAATAGCTACTGCATAGGGTTGTTGAGAGGATTCAGTGGGTAACTTATTGCAAGACCTGCTATGTGTAAGTGCTGTTTCCTTCAGTCACTATCCAATTACAAGTAATAGATCCTGAACACTGTTGATTCACACACGTGGATGTTTATTTTTCTCATGTAATGCGAAGTTCAGAAGTAGGCAGCCAAGGGCTGGTGTGGTGTTTTCATGAGGTCATCGCCAGACTCGTTTGTTTCCACTCTGCTGTTCTTGGTGTGTCTTTGTCATCTTACAGTCACAGGATGGCAACCTCATCTCCAACATCATTCTTAGGTTCCAAGCAGAGGAAGGCTAGAGAGCAGAGTGAGCACCAGCTGAATTGCCTCTCCTCATACAGAGATCTTCTGGAAGCCCCACCCATCAATTTCTCCTTGTATCCTGTTGGCCACAGTTGTATCACATGACCTTATCTGTACAGGAGGAAAGGAAATGTTGTTTTTTTTTTTTTTTTGAGTTGGAGTCTCATTCTGTCACCAAGACTGGAGTGTAGTGGTACGCTCCTGGCCACCGCAGCCTCCACCTGCTGAGCTCAGGCTATCCTTCCGCCTCAGCCTTCCAAGTAGCTGGATCTATAGTTATATACTTCCACATTTGGCTAATTTTTTGATTTATTGTAGAGATGAGATCTCATTATGTTGTCCAGGCTGGTCTCGAACTCCTAGGCTCAGGCAATCCTCTTGCCTAAACCTCCCAAAGTGCTGGTGTTACAGGCATGAGCCATTGCGCCTGACTATGGTTATTATTGGTAGTAAGGAAGAATTTGGAAAGGGATATTGATAGGCAAACTGGCAGTGTCTGCCATTTGTTGCCACATAAATTGACCTTGAATGTAGCCATTCCTAGAGACAGGGACCCTGGAGGGAAAAGGGAGATGAGGAATCATGGAAGTATGCAGCAGCAGTAGCATTCATTTCCAGACCGCCCTGGAGTAGATATGAGCCCATCACGGACCCATTCTACAGCTTTCTCCTACCTTCTCAGCCATATCACCCTCCCTTCTCCCATTACAGCCCAGTGACTTAAATATCCTTGTCAGAGTTTCCTTGCTATTCTGTTGCCTGCAAATTCCAGGGTGCTTTGGGAGAGCATCTGGTGGCCCCACCAGCACTGCAGACAGATGCAGGACAGCCCAGTTATTCCCAGGGGTGGGGAGTGGACAGGTCGCATGCCTTGGGGGAATTTGTCAAGGTCCAGCTCTCCCCTTGCTGTACCTTTTCATCCTTGAATCGAATTCTTTAGGCCTACAGACACCCTCAGTTTTATTGGCATTCCATTCCCAAGCTGAGTGTTGATGAAATGGAAAAAGAGCCTTTGCCTGCATTTGTCAGCAGGGGAAAACTTGGCTCACACTACTGGACCCACGCATGTTGTTTCCCATCTGTGTGGCCATCATGGTGTGATGTGTTTACAGTACACACCCGTCCAGGGTCGGGGAAGGGCAAGAGGCCAGATGGCACCATCCAAAACTCCACCTCAGTCAGAAGCAATGAAAACTTTGTCAGGATGGGAACAACTTAAAACGTAGCTTTGGGCTTTGTTATAGGCTGGTTCATTCACAGCCAATATTTTGGCCTGCAGTTAGTTGGTTTTGTTTTGTTTTTTTGAGTTGGAACTTCTATCGCCCAGGCTAAAGTTCCGTGGCATGAACACAGCTCACTGCACCTTCAGCCTGCTGGACTCAGGTGATCCTTCCACCTCAGCCTTCCAAGTAGCTGGAACTACAGGCACCACCATGCCTGGCTAATTTTTAAAAAATTTATTGTAGCGTCCAGGTCTCACTAAATTGCCCAGGCTGGTCTTGAACCCCTGGGCTCAGACAGTTCTCTCACCTCTGCCTCCTAAAGTGCTGGGATTGCACGTGCGAGGCACTACACCCAGCTGGCCTGCAATCAGTTAAAAGCACAAAACCTTGAAGCAGCTTTCCAGGCCTGTTTGCAGCGGTCTCACTTCCCCTCCAGAATCAGCAAAATTTCATGAAGGAAAGGGCCTGGTGTGGTGGTATCTCAGGATTTGCTTCAAATCTATTCCTAATTCCATTAGTTCTCAAGAGAGAGCTAATGCAAGTTTACTTAGGGACAGCTCATTATGAAGGCATAAATGCTTTGGCGTCTGGTTAAGACTAGAAGTGGTATCTCTGTGCCTTCTACTTTAAAAAGGAGATTATTTTTCTCAGTCAAGCAGATTGTAAATGCAGGGGATCAGCAAAAAAAGTTACTTTTTTTTTTTTTTAAGTCAGAATCTCACTCTGTTGCCCAGGCTGGAGTGCGGTGGCACACTCATAGCCACTGCAGACTTGACCTGCAGGGCTCAGGTGATTCTTCCGCCTCATCCTCTGAGCTGGAACCACAGGCATGTGCCACTACACCTGGCTAATTTTTTTTTTTAAATTGTAGAGACGAGGTCTCGCCATGTTGCTCAGGCTGGTCCTGAACCCCTGAGCTCAGGTAATCCTCTCAGCTCAGCCTTCCAAAGTGCTGGGATTACAGGATTAAGCCACTGTGCCCAGCTCAGCATACTTTTTTAATGTGGCATTTTTATCTGTGTTTTAAGCCAGCATTTAAGGTTTAGTTTTTATTTATTTATTTTTGAATTGGAGTCTCACTCTGTTGCCCAGGCTGGAGTGGAGTGGTACACTTATGGCCCCAGCAGCCTCAACCTACTGGGCTCAGTTGATCCTTCTGTCTCAGCCTTACCAGCAGTTGGAACTACAGGCACCCACCACCACGCTCAGCTAATATTTTGATTTAATGTAGAGATGAGGTCTTGCCAAGTTGCCCAGGATGATCTTGAACCCGTGGTCTCAGACAATCACCTCGGCCTCCCAAAGTGCTGGGATTATAGGTGTGAGCCACCATGCCTGGCCAATGTTTAGTTTTCGTATACGTATCTATCACTTGGCATGTTCTGGGGCTAAATGTAGTACATATGTATTTAGTAATGTTTTTAATTTGAAATAGTGGTAAATATCGCACCATTCTTATACCACTGAACAGCAGGGCTCTGAGAAAGTGTGTTACTCCTAAGGCTCTTTCCTTTAGTGGGGTGTATATGGATTAAAATGCTGTCTACTGGTTACTATTATAGTTGACATTGATGGTTTCTTACCAAGCATCCATCCTCTCCATCCTTTTAATTTTTTTTGTTTTCTGGAGACAGGGTCTCACGCTATCGCCCAGGCTGGAGTGCAGTGTGCCATCGTGGCTCATTGCAGCCTTGACTTCCTGGACTCAAGTGACCCTCACCTCAGCCTCCAAAGTAGCTGAGACTACAAGCACATGCTACTATGCTCAGCTAATTTTTACATTTTAAGTCCCAAGGTCTTGATGTGTTGCCCAGGCTGCTCTCACATTCCTGGCTTCAAGCAATTATTTGGGATCTTCCCTCTCAAAGTGCTGGGATTGCAGGTGTGAGCCACTCACTGCACTTGGCTCATACTTTTATTTTATTATTTTTTGAGGTGAAGTCTCACTCTGTCATTCAGGCTGGAGTGCAGTGGCATAATCACAGCCACCACAGCCTCGACCTGCTGGGCTCAGGCTGTCCTTCCGCCTCAGCCTTCCAAGTTGCTGGAACTACAGGTGTGCATCATCACGCCTGCTAATTTCTTGATTTATTGTAGAGATGAGGTCTCTCCATGTTGCCCAGCCTGGTCTCGAACCCCTGGGCTCAGGCAATCCTCTCGTCTCCACCTCCCAAAGTGCTGGGATACAGGCATGAGCCACCACGCTTGGCAGCTCATCCTTTTCTTATTAGCAGAAGCCTCCACCTTTTTATTGTCTCCAGAAAGGTGACCCCTATTCAAGAGTAAATCATTGACATGCCATTTTCCTTGCCACTTGAATTTAGGTATAAGCATATGATGGGGCTCTAGTCCACCTGCTGAAGGACTCCCCCTTTTTAAAAAGAAAGACACAGGAGTACTGTGATTTTGCACATGCCATGTCTTGTGTCACCTACAGCAGTAGCTGCTGACTATGGTAAGAACAAGATACTGAGGATGGTAGAATGGGAAGGTGGAAAGGAACTGGGCCCCTGGCTGCTGGGTCCATTAGGATTACTCCCAGCTGCAAGTAACAGAAATGTAACTGAAGAGGCTTAACTAGAGAGTTGTTTTTCTTATTTGTCTTGGTTTTTTCCTATTTGTCTTGGCTCAGCTTCTCAATGGTGTCATCACGTTCAAGTTATCCCACCTTCCATATGTTAATTCTTTTCCTGGTTATGCTGTTATCTCCTGGTCACAAGGCAGGCTATCTCCGGTCCAAGTAGAAGAAACTTCTATTCAGCAGAAAGCAAAGGCCTCTGAGTGGACTCGCCCTTACATCTCATTGTCAGTACTAGGTCACAGGGTCGTTTTTACCCTTCAAGGGTAGCTGAGAGGTCAAATCTCAGGCATGAGGGAAAAAAGTTTTCATGATTTGCTTATTAGACCAGTCGTGATTTACTTCCTGGTGTAGTCTTACCCAGAATTTTGCAGTTATGTAACAGATGATCTTGTTGCTTGTGCCATTTGGGGTTGGGATTTTTTTGCTACTTGTAGCCAAAACAGTTCTAACATACAACTAAATAAATGGGAATTTAATGCCAACAATTACCGGGCTTCTTTCTTAAAGGCCTGCGTCTAGTTATGTGTTCCTTTGATTGATGTGTTATTTGTTCCTTTCTCCCTTACATTCCCTACATTTTCTGTTAATAACATCTTTTTTTGAGGGCAGGAGACCACCTTTCTCATTCTTGGTTTATGTGGTTTTGGGAGCAGCTGAATAAGTGTGGCCACATGCCTGCCCAGGTCTGGCCAGAGTTGCCATTTTGGATTCACTGAGACAGTGAGAACCAGAGCTGAGAGAAAAAGAGTTCTGTGATCACATCTTTTGAACAATGTATCCTGGGACTCTTTTCATTTTGTCTATATTTTTTGGGTTGTGTTTCTAGTATTTGCTACTGAATGCATAACATATAGCCTCCAGACCTAATTTTTCTTTCTCTATTTTGTTTTGGGCACTTTGGGAGGAGGCATTGGTGAGGCCCTGTGGGAACAGCCAACCTTTTCCTGGTCTGAGTTGAAGCAGGTAGTATCATGGGGGAAGAAAAGCTTACAGTTTCCTGCCAACACTCAATTTATCTATTCTGAGGGATAAAAATGGTCTGACCTCAGGGACCAAGGGTTGGTGCTGATGGTGATGGTGGTGACACTGGCAGGAGTCATCATACTGATAACTACTGACCACTGCTGCCTGCCAGGGGCTGTGACAGCATGCACTTTAGATTCTTGACCTTGTTCAACCTTTGTTACCTGGTCTGAGATGGGTGACATGGGCAGCACCATTTTATAGAGGAAGATGAAATTAAGAGACTTGATCAAGGCCACATGATCAGCGGCGGCAATGGGGCCGAGCAGTCTGGTTCTTGGACTGTGTATAAGCCAAGGCAATATATTTCCAGCTTGCCTGAGCAGCCTCCACTCTGTCCCATGTTCTTGCTGACATCTACCCGCCTCCGCAGTTTTGGCTCCAACTCACCATGCCTCCGTTTCTTGCTCCATTTCTGTTAGCTTTGACCTGTGAACTCTACCCACACTTTGGTCCATAGAACATTCACTTGGCTGGGCTCGGTGGCTCAGCCTGTAATCCCAGCACTTTGGGAGGCCGAGATGAGTGGATTGCCTGAGCCCACGGGTTCAAGACCAACCCAGGCAACTTGGCGAGACCTTGTCTCTACAGTAAATCAAAAATTAGCCGGGTGTGGTAGCGTGTGCCTGTAGTTCCAGCTACTTGGAAGGCTGAGGCAAAAGGATTGCCAGAGCCCAGCAGGTGGACGCTGGGGTGGCCGTGAGTGTGCCACTGCACTCCAGCCTGGGTGACGGAGTGAGACTCCAACTCAAAAAAAAAAAAAAAAAGAACATCCACTTGGTTGTCTGTCTTTCTTCGTCACTTTAGTTGGAAGTAACACATTTCTTGGGAACTCTCCAGCATGTGTTGTCTGTATCAACAGTTTTTAATCTTTTGGGAATACCCTTTGGATAAGCTTTATTCTTCCTACAAACAAAAAAATGTATATACTATATGCATGTAAATTTGCATGCCATTTCACAGACTCATAAATATTCTCTTTACATGAGAATGAAATGCTGCATTTGTGTATCTTTCCTGTGTTTAATAATCGCCTAGAAGGGAGGGATAGTCACAATCTTATACGAATATATTTGCATATTACAATGTAACTAGCACAGTTGTTTGTCCTATAGATTGTGGAGTTTTGTATCTAATGGCAGTTGAATGAGGCCTCCCTCTGTTTTATTTTTTTCCCCCCAATCTTCCTCATTCTTTGTAGTCCACAGTAGTGGATCGGGTCTTCCCTTAATGGAAAGTTCACAGGACAGACTAGAAATAAAATTTTCAGTTTGGATAATAAGTTTTATCCAACGTAATAGGCCCAAGAAATGATTTAGTGCTGCAGACCTACCACATCATAATGATGCCTATTTTATGGAGAAAGCAGAAATTCTTGGATTCGTGTTGCATTGAAACGTGTTTAACATTTTCCATTCTACTTTTTACCCGCTTCAGTTGACTTCCACATATGGAACCTCATATGAGCTAGTTTTGTTTTTTTTTTCTTAAGGCCAACTGTTAAAATTCTGCTTCGTAGATGAATCACAGCTTTTGCATTTGGATTATTGGCGCTAAGATTTAAAATCTTGAGATGGTTTTGTGGTTGGAAACTGACTTCCTTTATCTCAGAAATTACTCAGCATGGGAAACTTGTCATTCAAAGTGATTTCCATGATTTTGTGACAGACAGGCTAGTGCCTTTCAAACAAGTGTAAGCCTTCATTTGTAAGATTTTTCCTCTCATGAGCTAAAATATGCGCTTTGATGAAGCAGTTTCTTGGTCTCAGTGTCTTTTGTCGGGGCTCATTGTTGCAGAAGAGTGTTCCCTGCTGGGCAGTTCCGCTCGGTCCTGTGACTGGACAGTGAGTGGGACTGACAGGGTCGAAGGTCAGCATCATGGGACCTAGGGGAACCCAGCCCTTCTTTTAGGGTGCTTGGGAATTGCCACAGTGTTTCCCTGGAGGACTTCCAAGGCCCCAAAGAGGCATTCTGACCCCTCTTTCTGTCACTTATTGTCAGAGCTTTGATCATGGGACTTTTGATTCTGGTTCATAGGAGGTATGAATTTAAAGGCATCGCAAAGCTTCCACTTGGTCTCCTGAATACATTGCCTTTGAGTAGTTCTGAGACAGATCTCAGCACTTAGCTTTAAAGCCACATGGGATGGAGGGAGACTGACAAGAAACTCCACTCCGCAGTTATGACTCTGACAGTTCTTGGGTTTATGAGGCATTTGCCACAGCGTTTGTTCTTTCTTTTGTTCCATGGAACACGACTGGTTTTTCTAGAGTTCCCCAAGCTTTTGTACACACACACAAAAAAATCAGAGCATCAGAATTTTAGCCCTGATTATATTCCATCTCACTCCCATTCAACTTCAAAAAGCATGCACAGTTTTAAGGTGTAGCACACCAAATTGAAAATCCTTTTGCTACAAGATTCTTTGTTTTCTTGTTTATGAATCAGATGAAGTTGTTTTCCCTTTCACTTGTTTCAGGGCTAGTCTTTGTGAATACCTTCTGTTTTCTTTTGGTTGGTTTTATCAGATGGTGGTTTGTTTGCTTATTTTTGAATCAGGGTCTCACTCTGTCACCCAAGCTGGAATACAGTGGCACAATCATGGCTCACCACGCATTCCTTCCATCTCAGCATCATGAGTAGCTGGGACTACAGGTGTGCACCACCACACCTGGCTAATTTTCTTGATTTTTCTGTAGAGATGAGGTCTTGTTATGTTGCCTGGCCTGGTCTCAGACTCGTGGGCTCAAGCAGTCCTTCCTTCTGTTTCCGTCTCCCTAAGTGTAGGGATTATGGGTGTGAACCACTACACCTGGCCTTATGATGGTATTTTTAAAAATAATGTTCACAGCAAGGACGTCAGAAATTTAGAAAAGGGAGACTGGCTGATTCATCTTTATGTTCGCAGTGTTTACATTGTAGCTTCCATTTTCAGTGAATGGATGAACTTATTACTTGAGCGTTTAATAGTGTCAGGCATGGTGCTAATTTCTGTAGATACAAAGTTGAATGAGATGGAAGAGAGAGATACGGAAGAGGAAATAGTTCTCAGTATGGAGAACTCCATACAGATGCACAGGTCTCAATGGCAGCACCTGGGGGCACCTCTTCTTTGAGGAGATCTTATTTCAGCTGATGAAAGTGTCACGGGTAAACCAGATGAAGCTAGAGTGGGAGCACTGCTAGTCAGAAAAAGTACAGAGGCAATGAGTGATGTGATGTGTCCTGAGAATACAGGCACTGGAGACAGAATTTTCTAGGCAGCCGGTGTCAGGAGACCTATGAAATGGGCAGGACCCTTACCGTGGAGGGCCTTGTGTACCCTACAGAAGAGACTGGGTTCCAGCCTACAGAGTTGACCGGGAATGACCTGGGTAATATATGGAAGAAGCTGATGGTGCCGTGGGCTTGCTAAATGAAAAACAACAACAACAACAGAAAACCCATCATCATGGACCACATGGGACTTAGTGTCTTGTTGTTTTGAAATTTTATGATGATGGTTGATGAAATTAATCAGCCATAATCTGAAACAGATGGAAATGAGACAATGGCAACAACCCCCTCTCTCTGAGGAGTGAAATATTTTGGTTTCAAGAAGAGAGGAGAGGTGCAGGATGTTTCTTTTGCAGCCTCCTCAGGCCAGAGGAGTGTGTATGGGTTGGGATTTGTGGGTGGTTTGTCATTCTGTGGGTGGGAGGCACAGCAGAGGCCTGTGAGATCACAGTTGCAGTTTGTGGATGTAAAGCTCTTGGCTGTTTTGTGAAACCCCTTCATTCATGTTAGTAATTCTGTGCTCACAAAGTCCTTTTTTAGCAAACAGAACAGTAGCCGGGCATGGTGGCTCAAGCCTGTAATCCCAGCACTCTGGGAGGCCGAGGCAAGAGAATTGCCTGAGAGTAGGGGTTTGAGACCAGCCTGGCCAACACGGCAAGACCTCATCTCTACAATCAATCAAAAAATTAGCTGGGCATGGTGGCTCATACCTGTAGTTCCAACTACTTGGAAGACTGAGGTGGAAGGATCACCTGAGCCCAACAGGTCAAGGCTGTGGTGGCCATGAGCATTCCACTGTACTCTGCGACAGAGTAAGACTCCAACTGAAAAAAAAAGAAATGAAAGAAAACAGAACAAGTGAGCATCTCCAGTAATTGTTACAGTTGAAGTTTAGAGAAGTGTAGTGAGATATTCAAGAATATGCAGTTAGGAATGGAAAGATATGATATAAATCCCAAGTATGCAACTCCAGAACTCATGTACTTTGGTACATCACACTTTTGTTGTGTTTGATAGCAATCTAATCCAAGGGACCTGGCTCTTTTCCTCCCAGCATTGCAAGTAGCTTTCTTCAGTAGACAGACTGTTGCCTGGACAGATTCATAACATAGAAACTTTTTTTTTTTGAGTCTGGGTCTCTGTTGCCCAAGCGGGAGTACAGTGGCACAATCATGGCTTGTCACAACTTCAACTTTCTGGGCTCAGGTAATCCTTCTGCCTCAGCCTCCCAAGTAGCTGGTTCTACCGGCATGCACCACCACAATGGCTACTTTTTTTATTTTTATTTTTGAGAGATGAGGTCTTGCTATATTGCCCAGGCTAGTCTCAAACTCCTGGACTCAAGCAATCGATCTGCCTGCCTTGGCCTCCCAAAGTGCTGAGATTACAGGTGTGAGTCACTACGCCTGGCAGGAAACTTATCTTAGTCAAGCAAATATAGTGTTGGGTCTGTCCTCTGGAGGCAAAATTATTTTGATTAGATGATGCCTCTCTTTGATGAATTTTTGCCTTTATGTTGATGCCTAATGTCTTAGAAATACCCTTCAAATCAAATAATAAAGTCATGGTTGGGGGGAATGACACAATGTGAGTGGAACTGGAACAGTTAGAACTAACACTTTTGTCTTTTTCTTCCTCATGACATTTATTTGCTACATGCTTAGAACTGATGAAAATCTGTTCTATTTTTGACTGCTGCAATATTTTATTTTTTATTTTGAATTGAGGTCTTATTCTGTAACCCAAGTTTGAATGCCCTGGCACGATCATGATAATCATAGCCCATGGCAGCCTCGACCTCCTGGTCTCAGGGGATCCTTCCACCTCAGTCTCCTGTGTACCTGGGACTACAGGTATGCACCACCGTGCCAGGCTAATTTTTTAAAAAATTTTTTCTTTGTAGAGATGATGTTTCACTAAGTTGCCCAGACTGGTCCTGAACTCCTGGGCTCAAGCAATCTACCCTCCTTGGCTTCCCAAAGTGCTGGGATTACAGCTGTGAGCTACTGCTCCCATCTGCTGCAGTATTTTAATTCTGGTAAATGCCCCCTTTTTCTTTTTCAAAGTGAGAATCTGAGAATTTACATAAAAAGGTAATTAGATGAGCACATGCCAAGAAAATGGTGAAATCCAAGTCAGGTCTGTTGTCTAGTTAATTATACTGAGTACCAGACAGTTTCTTGCTTCTGATAATACACTGAGTTGTGTAAGGTGTCTCTATTAGTGGAAACTGGGTGAGGGGTACACCAGTCTCTGTACTGTTTTTGCAACTTCTTGTGAGTCTGTAGTCATTTAAAAAAAAAAGAAAGAAAAGTAATTAGAAAGGATATGTCAGTAAAGTCAATGTTTTAAAAATCAGCTATTGGCCAGTGTAGTGGCTCACACTTATAATCCTAGCACTTTGGGAGGCCGAGGTGAGAGGATTACCTGAGCTCATGGGCTTGAGATTAGCCTGGGCAACTTGGTGAGACCTCATCTCTACAGTAAATCAGGAAAAATTAGCTGGGCGTGGTGGTGCATACCTGTAGTTCTAGTTACTTGGAAGGCTGATGCTGAAGGAACAGCTTGAGGCTGTGGTGGCCATGAGCATGCCACTGAACTCCAGCCTGGGTGACTGAGTGAGACTCCGACTCAAAAAAAAAAAAAAAAAAAAATCAGGTATTTACCTTAGATTTGAATTAATTTGTCACGACTAGATCATAGTACAAATAACATATTTATAATTAATTCATTCAACAGGTGTTCACTGAGTTCCTTACTTTGTGCCAAGCATTATTTAGTTGCAGAATTAGGGAGCTGTGTATTACTTCGAAGAGTTAACTATAAAGAGCCTTCTTCTCTGTGTCAGCTGTATTGCAGGGGTCCTTAACCCCAGGTCATGGACTGCAGGAGTAACATTTGTGTGTATTTGTGCTTTCTGCAGAAAGTGTCCTGAATATTCATCAGATTGTTGAAGTTTAAGGACCACTGCCTTGGATGGTCACTTCTGTTGCATGGATTTTGAAAAGAAATTTCAGTTTACAGGAAAGTGTCTGGCATCCTGAATGCATTAGCTTCCTGATTAATTGTCTTTGGGAAACTATAGCTATCCAAGGTTCCTATCAAACTTTTTTTATATTTCAATTTATTTGACTGATAGGAAAGGTGTTGGATACTTAGGAAAAATTTGACTTCCTAAACAAGAATATTTAGAGCTATTGAGTTGATCAACATTAGTTGTGATTTTTGCAGGGTAGTAAGACTCATTTAGCAGAGCTTATGCTAATGAGGAAAGTGCAACAATGTTTCTGAAAGAAGTTTGTGTGATTACCAAACACTGTGCTGGTACTGAACACAATTATATTGCCCCCTCCATTCCAACGTGCCTGACACATCCCTATTGTTCAGCGTCTGTGTGGCCTTTTAAATGACTCCCAGGTAAAGCTTAACATTCATGATGTTTTTACATTTTCTCTCTTCTATATGTGGCTTGTACAGGTATGTGATTAAAATCAATCAGAACTTCTCTTAATTACATTGCCCTGCAACTGTAGATATGCTCCTTGGTAGTATTCAGTGTGTTTGACATGTTTCCATTTTAAAGGGGCAAGATGCTCTTAGAACAAGAGATTTAAAGTAGGAGAAGGGGATTTTGGACTACAATAGGCCTGGCTCTACCTATAATAATTTATAATGGCAATTTTCAAGGCTGTCTTATGTCATTAGACTGCAGACTTCCTGAGGGCAGGGCTGTGCTCATTCCTATTTGTTCCTCTGCTCCTAGTGTAGGACCTGGCAGCTATTAGGTGTCCAGGAATTGTCTGTTAAAAGATCTTCTTATTTAAGCACAATTTATATGGTGCAGGTACCACTAAACCTCATAGCACTCACCTAGGAATGCTTGAGAAATCTTCTCAAAGAACCCTGGTGGATAGAGCCAAAACAACTGAATGTTGTTTTGTTTTTAAAATACGCAGAATCCTCAAATGGTTTCTCCTAGATGTGCATAAAGCGTTATTCCTCTCTCAGAACACTCTTTCATTTAAAAGCTTAAAATTGCCAGATATGGTGACTCATACCTATTAATTCTAGTACTTTGGGAGGCTAAGGCGAGAAGACTGCCTGTGCCCAGGAGTTTGAGACCAGCCTGGGCAACATGGCATACCTTGTCTCTACTATAAATGAAAAAATTAGATAGGCACAGTGGCACATACCTGTAGTCCTAGCTACTTGGAAGCCTGAGGAGGAGGGATCACCTGAGTCCAGCAGATTGAGGTTGTGGTAGCCTTGCTCGTGCTACTGTACTCCAGCCTGGGCAACAAAGTAAGACTCCGACTCAAAATAAATAAATAAATAACAATGAAAATAATCTTAAAATTAAAAAAAAGTTGAAAACAAATAGTTAGATTTTGTCCATTGTTCAAGTAGCTAATTTTGAGAGTGGAAGGCATCTTTCTTCTTTCCCTAAAAGGAAACTGAGACCAGCAAACAACAATGTGAGCTAAATTTATTTTTGTTTATGTTGTAATTTCTCTTGGTTTGTTTGGAGGACTTTCTCTGTGGGTTCTTGACAAGTTTAACCAAGATGATTTCCATTTCAGTAAAAGGTGAGAGATTATATGATCCAAAGAGAAACCAGAGTATTTATTTCCACTTCAGATTTATGAACTGTCAAAGAAGGAATTTTGTTTTAATTTCTCATGGCACAACAGTCTCTTGAATGCATGGATTCTTAATGTATCTGATGATGAGACTGTAATTCTAAATGTTTATACATACCAGTAATGAAATGAGCAAAAACATGCCAGATTTAGTTCCAAGTGGATTATCTTTGCTGCATTATCCATGGGAAATGATAAATGACCCAAATTGTTGGAAAAAAATATAAAATGAAATGAAACAAACATTTATAAAAATCTATCCACATTTACATTTTTATGAAAACTGAAATTAAAAGTGCCCTTATTTGCTCAAAAGAAAATGAAATACTTTGCTATAAATCTAAAAAGACATATACGGAATCTATATGTTGAAAATTAAAGATACTGATGAATGAAATCAAAGAACTTCAATACCTGGAGAGACATACTATGTTCATGGATTAAAAGACTAACCATAGTAAAGTGGTTTATTCTCCTCCGAATTGCTCTATAAATTTGACACAGCCCCTATCTACATTTCAGCAGTTTTTTTCCCAAGAAATAGATGAGCTCATTCTAAAATTTATATGAAAAGGGAGGAGCCATAGAATAGGCAAATCAACTTGTAAAAAGAAACACAAAATGGGAAGAATTAGTTTTCCCAGTATTAAGGCCTACTAGAAAAGTACAGTAATTGGCTGGGCTCGGTGGTTCAGCCTGTAATCCCAGCACTTTGGGAGGCCAAGGTGAGTGGATTGCCTGAG
>NW_007246414.1:189559-208667 GCF_000164805.1 Carlito syrichta | reverse complement strand
AGCCTGGGCAATGGAGTAAGACTCCAACTCAAAAAAAAAAAAAAAGGTGCAGTAATGAAGACATTGTAGTACTGGGGGATGGAGAGAAACAAATCAGTGGAATAAAACAGAGAAATCAGAAATAGATTCACCCAAATACATCCAATTTTTGACAAAGAAGCAAAAGCAATTCAAGGGAGGAGAGATAGCCTTTTTAATAAATGATGCTAAGCCGGGCTCAGTGGCTCAGCCTATAATCCCAGCACTTTGGGAGGCTGAGGTGAGTGGATTGCCTGAGCCCGCGGGTTCGAGACCCGCCTGGGCAAATTGGTAAGACCTCATCCCTACAATAAAATAAAAAATTAGCTGGGCGTGGTAGCGCGCACCTGTAGTTCCAGCTACCTGGAAGGCTGAGGCGGAAGGATCGCCGGAGCCCAGCAGGTCGAGGCTGCGTGACCGGGAGCAGCCACTGCACTCCAGTCTGTGCGACAGAGTGAGACTCCACCTCAAAAATAAATAAATAAATAAATGATGCTAGAGCAACTGAATATCCATAGACCAAAAAAAGTACCTTAACTTTTTTTTTTTTTGAGTTAGTGTCTCACTCTTGCCCAGGCTGGAGTACTGTGGCACACTCATGACCACTGTAGCCCTGACCTGCTGGGCTCAGGCGATCCTTCCACCTCAGACTTCCAAGTATCTGGAACCACAGGTGTGCACTACCATACCCAGCTAATTTATTTATTTATTTATTTATTTATTTATTTATTTATTGTAGAGACAAGATCTCATCATGTTGCCCTGGCTGGTCTCGAGTCCCAGGGCTCAGGCAATCCTCTTGCCTCAGCCTCCTGAATTGCTGGAATTACAGGCATGAGCCACCTTGCCCGGCCTGTACCTTAACCCTAATCTTAACCTTAACCTAAACCTTAACCTTAACCTTAACTTTAACCATAATTTTACACCTTATACAAAAATTAACTCAGAATGTGCCATGGACTTAAATGTAAAATATAAAACTATAAAACTAATAGGACAAAACCATAAGAGAAAATCTTCCGAACATAAGACCAGGCACAGTGTTCTTAGATATGACATTGAAAGCACATTCCAATTAGGAAACAGGCAAAAGATATGCACAGAAATTTTACTGACAAGGATACACAGATGGCAGATAAGCATATGAGAGGTTTAACATCATTAGTGGTTAGAGAAATGCAAATTAAAGCTATATTGAGATATCACTACATACCTCTCAGAATGGCTAATATAAAAAAATAACAATAATGTCAAATGCTAGTGAGGATATGAACAAACTGGATATTCCTACATTGTTGGTACAGTTACTCTGGAAGATAATTTGGCACTTCCATTTAAAACTAAAAATGAGCTTGCCATATGACTCAGCATCTGCCCTCTTAGGAGAGATGAAGACTTGCACACAATGTTCGTAGCAGCATTATTTGTAATAGTTCCAAACTGGAAAATATTCAGATGTTCTTTAAGCAAACTGTGGTAATCCATACCACAGAATAATAGTCATAAAAAGGAATGAACTATTGATACACAAAACAACTTGGATGGTCCTTAAGAAAATTATGCTGGACCAGGTGCAGTGCTCACACCTATAACCCCAGCACTTTGGGAGGCCAAGGTGAGAGGATTGCCTGAGCACATGAGTTTGAGACCAGCATGGGCAACTTGGAGAAATTAGCTGGGCATGGTGGCATGTGCCTGTAGTTCCAGCTACTTGGAAGGCTGAGGCAGAAGGATTGCCTGACCCAGCAGGTTGAGGCTGCAGTGGCCAAGAGTGTGCCTGGGTGACAGAGTGAGACTCCTACTCAGAAAAAATTCACTGAGTTTATGTGGTACTACTGGCAGATTTAAGACAATCTATTGTGATCAGTATTAGTCATCATTTTAAATTCACCTAAAAGTAATTAAAAAAAAATTTTTTTGAGTCGGAGTCTCACTTTGTCATCCAGGCTGGAGTATAGTGGCACACTCATGGCCACCACAGCCTCAACTTGCTGGGCTTAGGCAATCCTTCCACCTCAGCCTTCCAAGTAGCTGGAACGACAGCCTGGCTAATACTTTGATTTATTGAAGAGAGAACATCTCACCAAGTTGTTCAGGCTGGTCTTGAATCCCTGGACTCAGGCAGTCCTCTTGTCTCTGCCTCCCAAAGTGCTGGGATTGTAGGTGTGAGCCACTGCACTTGGCCTTTTTTTTTTTTTTTCCTTTTGAGTCAGGGCCTCTGTTGCCCAGGCTGGAATGTAGTGACACAATTATGGCTCACCACAGTCTTGACCTTCTGGGCTCAAGTGATCCTTCCACCCCAGTCTCCTGAGTAACTGGGACTACAGGCATGTGCCACTGTGCCTGGCCAATTTTTTGACTTTTCTTTTCTTTTTTTTTTTGGTAGAGACAAGGTCTCACTGCATTGCCCAGGCTAGTCTTGAACTCCTGGGCTCAAGCAATCGTCCTATCTTGGCCTCCCAAAGTCCTGGGATTACAGGTGTGAGCCACTGCACCCAACCTACTTGAGAGTAATTTTTTAAAAAACAGTATTCCTCTCACATGAATTTTCTACGTGACAGGTACAATTGAGCAATGGCCACACAAGTGTCCAGGGATGGAACTGAATGCATGACAAAAGGTTAAAGAGTTTTCCAGCAGATTGCCAATGATTTTTTATACTTCCTGAATGTCCTAGGGGTTGGTTTAGTATGGGATCGATTTGTATCTAAAACTAGAGATCAAAACTGAACAGATTTCAAAAATAGCAATGAACATGGTTGCAATGTTAGAATTAAAGACTTACTGAAATAAAGTCAGGCAAAAGAGTATAATCAAAAGATTCTGAACAGTCCTGGTGAGTTTTACTTTAGAAAAAAGTTCTGAGATAAATGATTCAGATTGATGTGGAAGCCAATTTTATATTCATTCTTCTCTAGATAATCCAGATTCTATCTTGAACATTTAGTCCCTCAAAAAGCAAAGAAGGCACATAACATTAGAATAGAATCCTTTGTCGTCTATTGAATTTGATGCTTTCATGATCATTATGAGAAAATGCTTTCAGATGATTTACAAATGATTTAGAAATTGAGGCAACCCTTTCCAAGTGGATATTATGTTTCGGCACACAGTGATGCTTGTAGACATATCATTTTACAGAATGAAGTGGCCATTTTTGTGGGATGCATTTTCTAAAGAGTATTTTGAAATAGTGGTGGTTAGGGTTATTTTAAAACATAATTTTCACCCTTTGCAAGTTAAGGCTTTTGATCCTGATAATTGTCAATAAGGACATTAAGATCTAAGTATCTGCATTCCCGGTTTACTAAAAACATTGATAAGAAAATTTTGAGTAAAATTCAGAGTTTTTAAAGTACCTAAACTTATTTTTCCATTTAAATTTGTATTAATTTAATAAGAAACAAATGGCTTAAACCCAAAGAAGCAAGGATTGCAATAAATTTTGCTTAGCATTATTCTCTTTTGATTAAAAAGTAAAAGGTAAAGTAAAAGTTTAAAAGCATGTGGGAAAAAAGTTCTTCAATTTTTGTCACTCAGCAGCCTAGAGTTTAGTGACCCTTTACAATGGGGATACATTTTTGCAGCGGGATTTGCTAATTTGGATGAAAAGAAGGCAAACTGTGAGTGAACCTCAAAATACTTTGTATTGCTTCATTTAAATTTGCTTCATTCTTCTGGGTATCCTGAATTCTCTCTCTCTCAGCACCAATTAACTAGGAAGGCATGTAGGTGACATTGGAAAGTTACTTTCTGGTTCTTTCTACAGATACTAACCTGACCTCACCTGAGACCTTGCCTTGAGATCAGATTGGACCTGACTGAACATCTGTCATTTGATAATCTCAAGGCATCTCAAGCACCCAAGGAAAAACTGGAGGTTTCTTGGGTAACTAGGTTACACACTTGGTTAGATAAGCCAATTCTAATTTTGTTAGCACCATTGTTTCTGCATATGTTATGCAAGGGGAAAAAGACTTTAAAGAGTACTATATGTTTTAAAATATAATACAGGTTACCATGAAACACTGTGTTATATTGAATTTGGGGAAAAAAAATAACAAAATTTAAAACAATTAGGTAGCTTAGAATGTTCTATTAGGTTATACTGTGTCCCTGTGTTGTGAGAATCCAAATTTTACTGCTAGGTAAATTTGGACCCACAGAGAGTAGGCAATTTGCAGATTATTATTATAAACAGGGAATTTGACGGAAATCCAGGACCTGAGCTTTGTGGCCTTTTACTCTTGCACTTTTTGCAGTCTAATGATTGAAAACACGGGAGTGACCTGAATTAAGAAGAAATGTATGGAGGGCCATTTACTGTACTTTCATCTTCCTGATAGTGTTTAGAGCGTGAGGATGGTGTCCTCTTAGAAGGGGCAAAGGCAGGGTTCAGCATTGGTGGGACTGTGTCGTTTCTCCTACTCTTCTACCAAGAGACAAGGAAAAACCAGACATCAGTCTGGTCAGCAAGTCCAAATCTATGAGCACTGTGAAGAAAGGATCTATGTTCAGGGATTTTTAATAATACTTAGAAGAAAGACAGGTGCTGATTTGTAGGAAGGGGGCAGTAAGTTTCACTTACGTCTGCTCTGTTGGGAATCATCGTGTAGGTTTGGGAGAGTTGGGGCAGGCAGACAGCTATGCTGAAGTGTGAGCACAACCTGTGGATCAGTGCTTCTCATGTATAATGATATTTTATTATATCCCTTTGCTATCCTGAAGTAGGAATTTCATAGGCGATATAATGCATTTGTACACACAGTTAAAAAGAAGTAAATATAAGTTGGGTGCAGTGGCTTATGCCTGAAATCCCAGCATTTTGGGAGGCTGAGGCGAGGATTGCCTGAGCCCAGGGGTTCGAGACCAGCCTGGGCAACATGGTGAGACCTCATCTTTACAATAAATCAAAAAATTAGCCAGGCGTGGTGGCACACACCTAGAAGGCTGAGGTGGAAGGTTTGCCTGAACCCAGCAGGACGAGGCTGTGGTGGCCATCAGTGTGCCACTGCAGTCCAGCCTGGGCGACAGAGTGAGACTCCAACTTGAAAAAAAAAAAAGTAAGTATAATATCATAATTGTAATACAAGGAAAAATGTAAAGGAAAGTCATTTATCCCTTCTTATATTCATTGCTCAGCCAAAACTGCACTTATTAGAAGATGTAATGAAACGATTAGATGCTTTCATGGAATTACCACAGTGACAAAACCAGTAGCTCAAACACTACAAGTGGTGGAATGGTCACTGATGGAATTTTCAGAAATGGTGACAACACACTCCAAACTAAGCAAACAAAAGTGGTCTTTCTATTTCAGTGCTAGCTGTATTCCTGGAAACTTTGATACACATTAAAGTCAAGCACAAGCATTGTATTTTTATGTGATAAAAACATGAAAAAGGTTTTTTAACCAACACAGACATCTAGAACTTTTGAAGTCCCAGTATGTTGGTCAATATACCATCACACATATTGCAAGTTGTCCAGTATCCCCGCTGCCTGCCTGCCAGCCAAATGCCAGTGGTATTATCCAATCATCGTGACAACCCAGAATACCTCACACATTTCCCAGATGCCCACTAGGGTGCGGTGCTGCTCCAGTGGAGAATTACTATTCATTTCCTGCTGCGTTTGATTTGCTGAAGTAGGCCCTCTGTCATACCTTCTAATTCTTCCTGACCTCATAGGGTGTAGTCGTGGGTGGTGGGGTGGAGAGAGGAGAAAACATTGTAGTTTGTAGAAGAGTCTGTGTGGAGTATTTTGAAGATTTATGCTATGCTAGTTCATGATGGAACTCTATCCTATATAATGCGTATAATTCCAGCGCTTTGGGAGACAAAGGTGAGAGGATTGCCTGAGTGAGTCCAGGGGTCCGAGACCAGCTGGAGCAACTTGGTGAGACCTCATCTCTATAGAAAATAAAAAAAATTAGCAAGGCATGGTGGCGTGCACGCGTAGTTCCAGCTACTTGGAAGACTGAGGTGGAAGGATAGCCTGAGCCCAGCAGGTTGAGGCTGTGATGGCCATGAGTGTGCCATTGCACTCCAGTCTGGGTGACAGAAAAAAAAAATTCCAAAAAAACCCACAAAAAAAAACCCCCATTAACAAATAGTGTGGTGGCTTCTCAAAGCACTAGAATCACAAAAATTTACTTGTACTTTTTCAAACAAATGGAAAAAAGTAATTTGCTTGCCCCCATTTTCTCCATAGTTAATCTGGAGATTATGTTAAATACTATTGTGAAAGGATTGTTGATTGGAATTTTTCTTAGGAACACCTAAGTATTTAATATTATTGACTAAAATTTCAAAACCTGGCAACCACCTAATTGTGGCAGTCACAGTAAAAATCAGTCATGCCAGCTGGTTGTGATTCTGTCACTTATCAAAAATGTTGCTTTATTTGACTAGCACGCACCAGCAATTAAACTGATAGAGTAGAAACAGTATTTGCTATAACATAGTAACAGTGATTTGTTCTAGTAGTGTCCCCAAATCATGTGACTTGTGTTGTATTCCAGAATTTACACCTCGTAAGGATGTACTTTTCTGCATGTCCCATCCCTACCCCTGACCCCCAAAGCCATGTTTATTCAAGAAGTCAGCCCCCCAAGTAAGTTGGTCTAGGTTGAACACTGATCCCAAGCTGGCAGAGTCTCCTCTTAAAAACTAGCATTGAAGTGGGAAAGAGAGAGAGGGGGAGAATGAAGGAATGAATGGGAGAGAGAGAGAGAAAGTGAGGAATCTTGTCCCTCTGGATAGTAGACTTGAGTGTTAAGACTGAAATCGAGCCGGGCTCGGTGGCTCAGCCTGTAATCCTGTGCCTTTGGGAGGCTGAGGTGAATGGATTGCCTGAGCCCGTGGGTTCGAGACCCGCTTGGGCAGCGAGACCTCATCTCTACAATAAATCAAAAAATCAGCCGGGCGTGGTAGCACGCGCCTGTAATTCCGGCTACTCGGAAGGCTAAGGCGGAAGGATCGCCGGAGCCCAGCAGGTCGAGCCTGCGGTGGCTGGGAGCGGCCACTGCACTCCAGTCTGGGTGACCGAGTGAGACTCCAACTCAAAAAAAAAAAAAAGACCGAAATCGAGGTGTTGCCTGGTTGGTTTCTTCTGAGGGCTCTGAGGAATGGATCTGCTCCAGGCCTGTCTCCTTGGCTTGCGAATGGCTGCCTTCTGCCTGTACATCTTCACACTGTCTTCCTTCTACACATCCATCTTGATATCCACATGTCCCCTTTTGATGAGGACACCAGTCATATTGGGTTAGGGCCCACCCTAGTGACCTTATTTTAACTTGATTGCCTCTGTCAAGACCCTCTCTCCAAATGAGGTCACATTTTGTGGTACTGGGCTTTAGAACTCAAACATGTCTTTTTTTGTGGGTGGGGGGACGCAATTAAACCCATAAGAGCTGCTCTAAGCTACTGTCCTGCTATATGGACTGGGGAGCACAGGAAGGGGATTTGCAGAGAGAAGGAATAAGGCACAACCAGGACATGGAGAGAAATAACTTCATAGATTCCTCACTTGCCAATTCCAGCCTTTCCTGGAGCTCAGTCATATTCCTAATCTTGGATTCTATGAGCTACCATTGTGGACTTGCAGTCTGTTCCCCTGGCTTAAGTATGTTTAAGCTGGTTGCTATTATTTTCAGCTAAGGAGTGCCAACTAATTGAGAACCAAATTAGGACATGCATTGTAGTATGTCACTCTAAGGATCTGGGTATGACCTTCTAGGTTGTGTGACGCTAACCCTGGTAAGATGGACTAGAAAAGAAAAGCAGGAAGAGCCATTGGAAGCCATTCCACCTCATGAAATCATAAGGTGACGAGGGGAAATGAGAAATGGAGTGCTTGTAGATTTTGGTCGCCTTCAGAGTACCCGTTACTGTGTAAACCCTTTAACGTAATTAGGCCTAAATTAAGGACATATATTTGAGAGATTCAAAGAAAGAGGGAGAGTGAGTGAGGGAGCCATGTTGACTTTAATTTTCTATCTTGGGCGGCGGGGGTTAATGGGTTTGTGTTAACCAGACAGAGGGCTGTGTTTGAGGAAGGACTGTGAGTTGTGATTTGGAAGTGCTGAGTTGAGGATCTTGAGGGCCTAGACAGCCAGAAAAGTTGGGCTTTGGTGACTGGAGTGAAGGTGCTGGAAGCATCTTTGGAGAGTCATTGTAGCATGTTATGGTGGTGGAAGCTATGATGACTGGAAGGTGGCACCAGGGAGAAGAATCCCAGAAAAGGCCGGTATTAAACATCACCTTTTGAGGGACACTCAGAAGAAAAGGGTCAACCAAGAAGAGGAAGCACCTGGTGTCGCAATTAGGTTTAAACACAACCGGTATACATCAAACGTGTATCAGCATGGTGGAGATACAGGTTGCGAAGTTGCATTGCTATTGGCTGAGGCAGGAACCAGACGACAATGGAGGTAACAGCCGAGATTGTTCCTTCAAGGTTGCAAGAAAGAGAGTAATTGCTTGAAAGAAGGAAAGATAGAAGGAATTCTCCCATAGGAAGAGGGAAAAACACATTCCTCCAACTTAAAATGGCTATTATTCATTGAGGCCTGCATAGTATATAGCACTGACTAAATGCTTCATATACATTATCTAACTTACCCCTTCCACAAACCTGTGAGACCTTAGAGAGAAAGAAGGTAGGCAAGTTACCAAATCTTTCTGGGCACCTCAAATTCATACAACTTGTACAAGATCAAACCAATAAAGGAGTCCAGTTCTATCTAAATCCAAAGCCATCTTATCACACACATCTGCCCTCCTGAAAAATCTCTGTATAACAAAATGAATTTAAAGTATTTGCTAAATACAAGAAACACAGGAATGGAACTCAGGCCATCTCCTGAAATTTTTTAAATGGGATCTGTCAAGCATTCTGCATTTTTAAATTAATATGTTAAAAAAACAAATTTATAAATGGCAGTAAGAGGCACAGAGGTCTTGTTTGGTTTGGAAAGAAGTTGGACTGTGGTCAGATTTGTAAATGAAATAATAGGAGCAAACTTCAGACCTGCTGGGGGGCAGTAGGGAAAAAAATCAGGTAATAGAATGCTAGGTGAGTACTTTGTTGTTGTTGGAACTGGAGTCTCTGTTGCCCAGGCTAGCATGCAGTGGCATGCTCATGGCTACTGCAAACTCTACGTGCTGGGCTTAGGTGATCTTTCTGCCTCAGTCTTCCAAGTAGCTGGAATTACAGGCACTCGCCACCATGCCCGGCTAATTTTTTTATTTATTGTAGAGATGAGGTCTCATCATGTTGAGGCAACAGGCAGGGCAACCTAATCTCTACAATAAATTTTTTAAAAAATTAGCTGAGTGTGGTGGTGCGTGCCTGTAATTCCAGCTACTTGGAAGGCTGAGGAGGAAGGATCGTCTGAGCCCAGCAGGTCAAGGCTACGGTAGCTGTGAGTGTGCCACTTGCTCTCCAGTCTGGGTGACAGAATGAGACTCTGACTCAAAAATAAAAAAAAGTTATATAGAATTTTACTATAAAAGGGAAATAACTGTGTCTGAGATGGAATTCAAATTTCAGGCCTCCTAAAATGATTTCCCAGAAATTCTTTGTTCTTTACGCTATAGGACACCAGATAAAAACTTCAGACATTAACCGGCCATTTATGTGGACTGATGCTTCCTGAGCCAGCACTTAGTTAGGCTTTTGTATTCTACTCACTATTTGGAAGTCAGTACTGACTTTTGGGTTATAAGGTGGGAACCCCCGAGCACTTGAAACTTTCCTTGAGAAAGTTTCTCTGCCAAGCTTAACTCATGTGAGGTAGGAAAACTTTGCAACTGCTCCTGTCGCCTCTAGAAACTATTTTAAAGGATTATCATTGAAGCTTTGAGAGCTCTTCCCCCCCCCCACCAATTGAATGGGGGTGAGAAACGGATGTGAATTTTAAAAACTTATAAAGCCTGGTTAACCTCTTAGGAGCAGCCCTGCTTAAATTAACTGCAGCAAACTCCATGAGATGTCCTTTTGTGGTGCTGCTGATTCTTTCAAGAACCTTGGGTATTTTGCCAAATGTATCACCCCTTTATAATCTTAATCATTTTAACAAGTGAAACACAGTTTAGCCTCTTCACATGGCTTTAGATATGTCATGATATTTTAGCAATCTACTTAGTCCATCAGAATCACGTTTTGACTTGTTCACATCATCCTTTTACTATTTTTTTAGACGTATTAAGGGCTTTTCATGTCGTTGATGAAAAAGCTTTCATTTAAAAAATTATTTCCACATGACCCTGGAGGCCTCTCATTGTAATTTAACAATAGCTGAGATGTTGCATTGTTTATTCCAAACTGCCAAGTGGAGTCAGTGCTGCCGGATCTGGATCAGAGAACCCTAGACCTGACAGTGTGCGTGCGGGAGAGCCTTAAGGCTGGTAATTTAACCTCTTTGTTGTACAGACATGAAGCCCAGAGAGTTCCAGCAGCTTATCCAGTTTTATCTACTGTCAGGCAGTAGTAGATCCTGTCTCCTAGGCCCTCTTTTTTTGTGTGTGTGTGGCCTTTCTTGGAATCACCCTTGAATACCAGAACATCATTACTTAAGAAATGCCTTTCTAGTTGCTATGCCTGAGACCTGCAAAGGAAAATACATGATTTTAGCTTCCAAAGAGGGGTTTATGACTTTTTCCCCCCCTCCTCAGCGTTGGGGGAGAAGGGCAGTGTTAAAGGGAAGGGTACCAGAAACGCTATAAAATGAGAAGGGCTGGCCATATTTGGACGACCTCATTCTGTCAATGACTTAAATCTTGTAGCTCCTGTGTGAAGATGGTATGGCAGCCAGAAGCCTTGGCTGCCTCTGGGCCCCTCACTGTCCACTTTCCCTTACCCATTTTCTCTACCAGGACTCACAGTTTTGTTTTGTGACAATCTCTCAACTTGGTTGTGATCCTGCGCTATTCTTAGCCTCTATCTTTTCTGCTGATTAAAAAAATTCAGAAAGAAAAGAAGGAGAGATTCTTTTTATAATCTATTCCATGGTCTCTTACTATATTGAATTTGATTCTTTTAAAAAGATTTAATATATCTTTAACTTCCTCCCTTTTCTTCATGCCTGCTCCTTTTTCTAACATATGCTGCCCAGGTATAAAATAGCTCAAGTAATTATTTAGGAAAAAAAATAGTTTTCAAATATCACTTTCTGGCTCCCGTAGGGGATTGATCGACTTGCAAGGCCCACAGAAGCCTAGACCCTGGGTTGTTTGTGGTACACCAGGCTTGGCTTCAGCATGGTGAACATCTCAGGCTTTGATTTTTTTTTTTTTTTCCTTGTTCGTTTTTTGAGGCAGGTCCCACTCTGTCTCCCAGGCTGGAATGTAGTAGCATGATCATGGCTTATGGCAGCCTCAACCTCCTGGACTCAGGTGATTCTTCCCACTCACCCTCCCGAGAAGGTGGGACTAGAGGTGTGCACCACCACGCTCAACTAACTTTTTTTTTTTTTGGTCGAGACAGAGTTTCATTATGTTGCTCCTTTTGGTCTTGAAATCCTGGGTTCAAGCAATCCTCTCGCCTCCGCCTCCTGAAAGTGTTGGGATTACAGGCCTGAACCAACTCATCTAGTCAGTTTTGACTTTCTAAGGCGACTTCCAAAGATCCAAGACATGTAGTGAGATGTTGAGGTGCAAATTAGGGCTTATGTGGGGGAGCTGGGACTTGGCCCCCTGAGTGAACCAGCAGCCATCTAACCAAAACTTGTTTTAAGCACGGTGCTGCTTTCGAAGCAATACTTTTTCCTTTCTTTGTGAAAATGGCACCTGGAAAACAAAAAGTTCACTTGTGATTGATATAGATTCAACTGTAATCTTAGGGTCTCATGAAAATCTTGCTATTTAGCTCTCTCCTTGTTAGTGTCAATGTATTCAATTTAAGATACGTGGACTATCAATTATTTGTCTGTTGTCTTGATCTTCCCAAGAAGCAGAAGAGTAGTCTTCAGCCCTGGTGGCTGCTCGTTGGGAATCTTGTTGGATTCTGTAGATTTAGCCTTGGGCCCATACATCTGTGGAGTTAAAAGCTCCCTGATGTACAGCCATGGTTAAAAAACTTTGAAAAGACTAGTGGATGCAGATCAAAGAGTTCAGGGAAAATACGCAAGGACTCCACTTCATTTCCCCAAGAACCAGGTACAGGGGCAGTTAATGCTTAGAGCCAGGGAGCGGTTCAGAAGCCCGGTGGGATTGGCAGTCCTGTTGTCAGTGAGAAGTTAAGCTCTCAAGGATTTAGTTCTATTTAGGTTCATTCTCTCAATTGACTTACTAGTGACTGACGCTTTGTCCTGAAATAGTTGTGAACGGGAGCCTAACTGTTCTTTGCTGCTAAAGACCAAAAAAATAGGATACTTTGTAAAAACTCTTTCTCCACTCTGCTGCTTAGAAGCTACGGAATCAGTGTAGTACATTTCTCCTATTTTATCTCCTGTGGCCCCCACCAGATAATTAATGTGATCAAATTAAACCACCACCACCCCTGGAAATTTTACAGCAATATTAGCATATCAAAGGCTGGGAAAGTCCTGTCATTAACAAGACAAAAAACCTTTTAAAAACTCTGTTTGCATTAAACAAACTTATTTGCATAGGAAGAGACTTTTTGCTCCTATACTTACAACTGAACAGTTTTTCCTTAACACCAGTTAGGGAGACACTGCCCAAGTCACTTTTTGATTCAGTAATGTTCCCAGGGTTAATTTCTGACAGCTGAACCTCTCTTTAAAATACCCTTTGAAGTTGTGCTGAATTAACAAATGGAAGGCCTGGCAAAGAAGTTTACTAATTCATAACTATATTCCTCTGTTTTCTTTGTGTTGCTAAGTACTATAATCTTTGACCTGAAAGGAAGAATATTGCTCACAAGTAAATATTTAAAAGGCCCCACGGAGTATAATGTGCGTGAGTTTGTGCCTGGGGAGACGATCTGCTGGATAAAAGAAATGACTCACTTTTCATCTCCTAATGAAAGTGAGATTGTTGTTTTACAGCAGGTTGAAAGGAAGTATTTTAAGTGCTAAGGGCTAGATTTCCTTTTATTCTTAGATTTGGTTAGCCATTGGCTTCGCTGATTTGAGGGTTGCGTGGAAAGTCCTCATTCCTCAGTGTGTTCGTACTCTGCGTGAGTGAATTGGCCTTATTGTGAATGAAAGAACTCTGTGCTACCGAAGACTACTTTGAACAGGGAGAGGAAACGGAAACATGACTCACTGATGTACTTGAAGAGTATCAAGGGGGAACCATGGACTTCAGAGCCAGACCTGAAGCGTGGTAGAGTAGGCAGAGCCTGGACTGGGGCAAGGCCACCAGGATTCTAGTCCCCACGTGCTATGGGCTGCCTCGGTGACAGTGACCCAATCACAGAACCTCTCTCTCTCTTCTGTAAGTAGGAGGTGTGAATTACTTGTTCCTAGGATAAGCTTCAGCTTCAAGATTCAATACATCTTTGAATTCTGCTATTTTCTGGTTTGTGTGGAAGTGGGTGTGTATGTTTTAATGGCCTTCAGATGGGACTCATCAAGGTTCTAGTAAGTGAAACTTTTTTTTTAAGAGACTGGGTCTTGCTCTGTGGCCCAGGCTAGAGTGCAGTGGTGGAATCATAGCTCACTGTAGCCTCCAACTCTTGGACTCAGGCAATCTTCTCATCCCAGCCTTTCAGCCTCTCTACTAGCTGGGACTACAGGTCTGCACCACCATGCCTTTTTTTTTTTTTTTTTGTAGAGATGAGATCTCGCCAAGTTGCCCAGGCAGGTCTCGAACCCGCGAACTCAGGCAATCCACTTGCCTCGGCCTCCCAAAGTGCTGGGATTACAGCCTGAGACACTGAGCCCTGCTGCCTTTTTTTTTTTTTTTTTTAAATAGAGATGGGGGTGTCGAACTCCTGGCCTCAAGCCATCCTCCCATCTTGGCCTTCCAAAGTGTTGAGATTATAGGCATGAGTCACTGTGCCTGGCCAGTTTTTAAAATTTGAAGACAACTGTATGACAGAGTTTGGCTTGGAAAGTCCATTACAGCAAGTGAGGAAGCATGTATAAGGCTGTGGGGGACTAATTTCCTGTGGCTTTGGCATTTGGCATATAGAATGATGCATATATGTTGCTTTTTTTTTTTTGAGTTGGAGTCTCACCTCTGTCACCCAGGCTGGAGTGCAGTGGCACGCTCACGGCCACCTCAGCGTTGACCCAGAGGCGCACATTACCACACCTGGCTCATTTTTTTATGTATTGTAAAGACAAGATCATGCCAAGTTGCCCAGCCTGGTCTCGAACCCATGGGCTCAGGCAATCCACTCTCCTTGACCTCCCAAAGTGCTGGGATTATAGGCTGAGTCACTGAGCCTGGCTGATGCTTTTGGAGAAAGGTTAATTATTGTCTACAGGCAAAAGCTTTTCTCCATCAGAATTTCTTCTAAGAAGCTGAAATAGCTCCTAGCTAACCTATTTGATATGCTTTCCTATATTGAGAAAATATTTAGACTAACCAACTAAAATATATGCACTGCCATTTTCTCTTAAGAACAGTTACCTGCATTCTGCCACCTTCCACTTTTGAGTCCTGGCTATGTAGTTTTTTACACACTTACTGCTGTATGCGAAGAATTTTCTTTTGTTTTCATTCAGTTATTTTCTCTCATGCAGGCTAAATTGAAAGGTACCTCGAAACTTTAGTGTTGTAACTTATTAGACATTATTTATACATTCTTTAAAAGTGGTAATCTGGGAGGCCAACGTGAGAGGATTGCCTGAACTCAAGAGTTCGAGACCAGCCTGGACAACTTGGTGAGACCTCATCTCTACAATAAATAAAAAAAATTAGCCGGGTGTGGTGGCACGTGCCTGTCGCTCCAGCTACTTGGAAGGCTGAGGCGGAAGGATTGCCTGAACCCAGGAGGGCGAGGCTGTGGTGGTCATGAGCATGCCACTGCACTCCAGCCTGGGCGACAGAGTGAGACTCCAACTCAAAAATAAGTAAATAAGTAAGTAAATAAATAAATAAAAGTGGTAATCTGGCTTATCTAGTTTTATGGTTTGGGGAGCAGGGGGCAGTGTAATTTTCTTGATTACATGATTAAATGATTAAATTCTCTTTAGTTTTATTATGTCTATGTGAATGAGAATGTACTACCTCTTGTGGAATAGTCGAGCAAAAAAACATTTTTAGATGGTAACTTTCAAAGTTATAGTGGTCTATCCATATGTGTGGGAGATAGGTTTCAAGAGCCCCCCCAAGGATACCTGAAACCATGAATAGTGCCGAACACTCCACACTATGCAATAGGTACTTTGCAAGAGTAAGAAACTGTATACACTGTGTTTATTCGATCTGATAACCAAGCAGCTTGTCCAGTGACTCAGGGCTGTGTCTATAGCACGGATCTGCTGGACAAAGGGACGATTCACGTCCTGGGCGGGAATGGAGCAGGATGGCGGGAGACTTTCATCATGCCACTTGGAATGGCATGCAATTAAAAACTTATGAATTGTTTATTTCTGGAATTTTCCATTTGGTATTTTCAAATCGTGGTTGACCTCGGGTAACTAAAACCACAGATGAGAGGGTACTTTATATAATATTTGAAAGTCTTCATATTTTTATTCCTTTTCAAATGCAACTTAGGTGCTTTCTCCCAACTCAATAACTGCTATCAACAGTCCCTTACCTATTCCTTTTGCCCATTATGTTTTGCAAATTCTCAAGTTCAAAAAGATTTGTCTGACTGTGACCATGATTCTGTTGTATTTAGTGCCTCTTGAAGTTCTCCGTGCTTGACTCATAAACCCACTAGGTGGCGATATTGCTGTTCTTTTCCTTGTGGAGAGAGTGGTTCAGCCAGGCTTGCCCAAGATTAAATTGTCCATAAATAGAAAAGTGCTGAAATCAAGATTAGAATTCAGCTCTGCCTGATGTAAATATTTGTGCCATCTGCCTCTTAATATTTGTTGTTCCAGCATATTATTGAGCCAGGAAAATACTACAGCCTTGCTTCCTTCAGTGTGTATTCAGTCCTTTTTTAGTGAACACTCCACAGAATTAACATTTTTCTTCTCGAGGAATGGGTGATCACTGATGGACAAGAGAAGGGCTGGGGTAGGTGGCCAGACCTCAGTAACCGAGGTGCAAACTAAGAATCCTATATGACTGGGCTTCGGGGTGCCACGCGAGTTCTCAGAATGGAGAGAATCAACAGTCCTTGGAGGGTTAGAAGTCTCACTACAGAGGAGAAGAACTGAGAGGGGTCTAGAAGGTTGAACTCTGTCCTAGCGGCCTTAATTAAAGGCAGAGAAGCTTGAGTTTGATTAGGTGGGGGTCCTGGAGCAGCGTTTTGATAAGATCAGGTGGATGGGGCAAGACATGTAGACCAACCCAGAAGGATGAACATGTGGAGAGCTTTCCTCAGGGGAAGGAAGGAGAGAGGGAGGGTCTTGACTCTTTTCAGTTTTGTTCAAAGGGAGGTTATCTTGAGTCTGGGTGTGAGGGTGGGAGTAGGTTTAAAGGAAAACAACCTAAACAACCTAAAACCCCCAGGGCCACATGAAAGATAAGAGTAGAAACATTGTAGAACAAGAGAGGCTGAAGAACAAGAGAGGCTGGCAGGCAAGCTTGGAGTCAGGCAGTCAGCACACTTGGCCTCTTTTCTCCGTTTACCTGGTGGTTGGGGAAGGATTAAACCAAAGGATTAAACGCGAGCACGCAAAGGGCCGAGGAAGAGGCAGTGGAGGCCGGGACCGTGCCATTTGGGAAGCAGGCCGAGGAGAGGCGGTTTGCTGTTGGAAGTCGAGCGGATCAGAGGTTATCTAGGGAAAGAGACAGAAGATGCAGAGGAGGGAGGAAGTTCATTCCTGCTGCAAATAGGCCTGTGAGTGAATAGGAGAGGGAAGGTGGGGTAAGTGAGGTGTGGAGGTAAAAGGAGGGCCGGGGAGGGTGTGGGTGGGAAAGTACCCCAGGGACCCCGCTGAACCGCAGGGCCTGCGAGTACTGAGGGTTGTTTCTCCCTGCCAAGTCGCTTCTTTGCTTCCCCGAGCAGGTTTTGGAAGGTGCTTCCTCACCTGTGGGCAGGTCGTGACAAGGCGGCTCCCAACCACCCATGAGGGTGTGGGGGTTGTGCCCTTCGGGTGGTAATTCAGCCAGCAGCCACCACCGTGGTCTGACAGCCCCCTACCCCCCTCTCAGGCCCTTTCCTCAAAGGTTCTGTGCCTCTGGGGTGGGCCTGGGAGTTTGGACTTTAATAAACACCTACAGGTCATTGTGGGATCAGGGGTCCTGGGAGGTTGGAAGGCCTGGAACATTGCCCTCTGAGCTATTTCTTCTCTTTTGCTCCACACCCATGAACGTACCAAAGCCACTTCTAGAGTTAACCTCTAGGTTGTCGCAGTGAGTGGATATTCAACTGTTTTTATTTTATGAGCCACCCTTGAGTTTTAGCTGGAGGCAGGATCCTTTGCTGGTTCCTAATCCAGACTTGACCTGTGTTAGAATACAAATACTCCTTCCCTGTGAATCCACCCTATCTGCTTTTTGGGGCTTTTTTTGAGGATGGATTGTTCTGTTCTGCCACCTGCTGGCCGACGACAGGCAGACCATGTCGTGTTTTGAGGACGGCTTCATATGTAAGACACGATTTCAAACATGACTTTCAATGGAGTGTGGGTGAAGTAAAAAGTCTTATTTCTAACAGAGCCGTCTGCTCTAAGTTAAACTTTTTACACTTAATGTTGTAATCTGACAAAGTTAATTTCCTCTTTTCTGGAGCTTTTTCCCCAGCCCAGCTGTTAAAATTTAATAACAACCAGGCATTTTAAGAGCTCCATGTACTGTGTTAATCTCACAAGGAATTTTTTTTAATATGCTCAGTGTCTAGTTCATGGACAGATGATTCTGGCGATTCCAGGCAGTGGTGAAGATAGATGGGCTCATCCTCTACTCTGTTGGAGAGGTGTGATCCTGGAAGATGCCTTTACTTGGGTTCAACTTATGTTCAGTATAGTTGTAGTGAGTTGTTATGATTATTTTAATTTGTGCCTGGCTCTGGGTGCCACCTTTGCCAGTGACCAAGCCTCAACAACTAATTTCTAAAGCTTGTGTGAACTACCTGCTAGGAGCAGGTGAATACAGTGGCCAGCTGCTCAGAGGCGATTCCTGCCGCCATGGGACCAGCATTGCAGTGTGGCACATGGCCTCTCAGGTTCCCTTTCCTGGTCTGTACCGAGAGAGTGTATGGCACGATTATCTCTGAGATCTCCCTGGGTTTCAAGCTTCTGTGACTCAAACAAACAGTGCGAAGTATATGACTTAGTTTTCCTAGGAATGGTGCGAGACAGTGTCTGTTGTGTCCTTCCCGGTGGTGTCAGGAGTTCGAACTCAGAGACCCGTTGACCCCAGTGTGTTATACAGGAAGCTTCTGAGGCGGTGAATTTCATGCCTTATATTTGATGCTCTTTTAAACATTTTTAAATATTAGGATTGGAAAAAAATGGCAGACTTCTTCATTTTCTTTGGCCTTTAAATATTATCATTTGAAACACAGAACTAGCATTTAACTTGGCAGCTGTATCTATAAACAAAATGTTAACTTTCTCAAAGATTAGTGGTTCTTAAATGTGGGGTGGGGTATACCATACACAGACCATGAAGTTTTTTAAAAGCACAAGTGCTGAGAAAAAGAAAACCCAAACTCAATCTCCCCATGATCTGTTGAATAAGAATCTTTTTTGTTTGTTTGTTTTTGAGACAGGGTCTCCAGTCCAGCTCACTATAACCTAGACTTCCTGGACACAAATTATCCTTCTGCCTCAGCCTCCTGAGTAGCTGGGACTACAGGCATGTGTCACCACACCCAGCTTTTTTCTTTCCTTCCTTCGTATTTACTTATTTTTAGAGTTGGGGTCTCACTCTGTCATCCAGACTGGAGTACAGTAGCATGATCATACCCCATAGCAGCCTCGACCTCCTGGGCTCAGGCAATCCTTCTGCCTCAGCCTTCTGAGAAGCTAGTACTATAGGAGCTTGCCTCCACACCTAGCTAATTTTTTTTTATTTTTTTGTAGAGACAAGGTCTCGCTATGTTG
>NW_007246414.1:187810-189151 GCF_000164805.1 Carlito syrichta | reverse complement strand
TACAATAAATCAAAAAAATCAGCCGGGCGTGGTAGCACGTGCCTGTAATTCTGGTTACTTGGAAGACTGAGGCGGAAGGATCGCCGGAGCCCAGCAGGTCGAGGTTGCGGTGGCTCGGAGCGCCCACTGCACTCCAGTCTGCGCGACAGAGTGAGACTCCAACTAAAAAAAAAAAAAAAAAAAAAAGGTGGTTCTGATGTTCAAACCGTGGTTGAGAATCAAAGCACTGATGCAGTTTCAGCTGGGCTTGACCTGTCTTGTGTCTCTTGTCCTTGAGCAGTACTAGGCCATCAAACACTTGGGACTTACAGTGTGCCAGGCCCTGGGTGAGGCTTGGAATCCTGCACACCCACAAATACGAATCAGACACTCTGTTCCCACTCCACCTCCTCCCTTTATTAGGCTGGTGGCAAAACATTTAATCAACTGATTTCTCCAGGTACGTTGTATTATGAGGCTATACCCTCATTAAGTAAGTTAGATTTTGCTTTTTCCTCAGACTCTCATTCTGTAGAGGATGTCTCTTCTGGAAATGGCTAAGAATTTTTTTTAAATGGCAGGCTTCTTCATGTTCATATTAACTTTTTTTTTTTTTAGTTGAAGTCTCACTCTGTCACCCAGACTGGAGTACAGTGGCATGCTCATGGCCACCGCAGCCTCAACCTGCTGGGCTCAGGTGATACTTCCGCCTCAGCCTTCCAAGTAGGTGAAACTACAGACACATGCCACCACACCTGGCTAATATTTTGATTTATTGTTGAGATGAGGTCTTGCCAAGTTGCCCAGGCTGGTCTCGAACCCGTGGGCTCAGGCAGTCTTCTCACCTTGGCCTCCTAAGTGCTGGGATTATAGGCATGAATCACCACACACCTGGCTCCGTATTAACTCTTAAGTGACTTAGTTTATTCTTAAGTGGTGTCGCAAACTGTACCTCAAATACAGGCCATACCCTACTCTTATTTTCTATGTGCTGAGTAACTCGTGTTGGACTGTTATAATTAAAGATTATTGAATGCCATTAACTTTTTTTTTCCCTTCTTTTGACATGTGACTTACTCTTCGCCAAGCTTTTTCTTATCAAGTATAACTAATGTGTATTTTATGCAGCTATACAGTGCCTGGTACTTTTCTTCTGTGTTCCTTTTTTTTTTCCCCCTTAAGAAAAATTATCAGTAAAGGAAACTTTAAAAATGCCTGGAACATTTTGAGTTTGTGTGTGTGTGTGTGTGTGTGTGTGTGTGTAGTTTGATCAAATTTGAAGTCTTATATTTTTTTATTTTATTTTATTTTTTTTTGACTTGGAGTCTCACTCTGTCACCCAGACTGGAGTGCAGTGGCCGC
>NW_007246414.1:171114-187710 GCF_000164805.1 Carlito syrichta | reverse complement strand
TTGTAGAAATGAGGTCTCGCCAAGTTGCCCAGGTGGGTCTTGAACCCGCGGGCTCAGGCAATCCATTCACCTCGGCCTCCCAAAGGTGCGGGATTACAAGCTGAGCCACCGAGCCGGGTTTAATTTTTTAACCATTTAAATAACTGACATCTCTTAATGAAGTAAGGTAGTTACACCTGTGCTATTTTTGTAGCAATTTATTTCTTTCTCCCCTCACCTCCCCTCTCCTCTCCCACTCTGTCCCCCAGGTTGGATGGCAGTAGCATGATCATGACTCACTGTGGCTTGACCTCTTGTGCTCAGGCTAGCCTCCCACTTAAGCCTCCCAAGTAGCTGGCACCACAGGCACGTGCCAGCACAGCTGACTACATTTCTTTTTAAATTTTTTGTAGAGATGAGGTCTCGCTATGTTGCCCAGGCTGGTCTCCAACTCCTGGGCTCAAGTAATCCTCCTGCCTTGGCCTCCCAAAATGCTGGGATTATAGGCATGAGCCTCCATGCCCAGCCTAGTTATTTCTTTTGACTTTTTTTTTAGGATTTCACACTGTTTTGGAACCGATAATTGCCTCACATCATTTTGGGAAGAAAAATGTGTATAACAACTAGGCAAAATGACAAAGTGCAGTTGTTTTTAGCATTGTGTTTTTAGGCTGGGCACAGTGCCTCATACCTGTAATTCCAGCACGTTGGGAGGCTGAAGTGGGAGGATCACTTGAGTCCCCAGGAGTTTGAGATCAGCCTGGGCAATATAGTGAGACCTTGTTTCCACGAAAATTAAAAAATTAGCCAGGCATGGTGGCATGTCCCAGCTGCCAGCTACTTGAGAGACTGACATGAAGGAATTGCCCGAGCCCAGGAGGTCAGGGTCACAGTGAGCCATGAGTATGGCACTGCATTCCAGCCTGGGCAACAGAGTGAGACCCTGACTCAAAAAAAAAAAAGTGTTCTTATAAGATTTCACTTCTTTTCCTGCCAGTTCTGGCTCAAGTTAAATATTTTCCTGGTGGAAGATATTTTCCCGGTGGAAGATATTTTCCCGATGGGAATCTGACTGCCATTGCAGCTCCCCATTCCCTCTCTGTGCATGACAGGTGTAGCCATCATCGCCTGCTCCTGGCCTTAGCCAGTCTTCTCTGCTTGTCCATCAGCCACATCCACTTCAAGGACTGTCAGGCCACTTGCGACCTCTTTGCTGCTGAAAGTTACCTACCAATTATTGCATGCTAATAACACTGCCATCTTCTCATTTAGCTTTCATAGTAACCCTAAGAATTGAAGTCCCTGATGTCTTTAGCTTGCAGGGGTTTGAGCACAGAAATGAGAGCAAGGGGCGGGTAGGGCTGTGGCCCCTGCTCACGTGGGTGCTTTTTGTGGCAGCTCTGGTAGTTCTTCTTGTGACTCAGGGAGATGCCACTGTGTCTGGGCTGGGGAGGAGGGCGATTAGAAAGGGAATCTCTGCCAGGCACGGTGGCTCATGCTTATAATTGTAGCACTTTGGGAGGCTGAGGCAGGAGAATTGCTAGAAGGCAGGAGTTTGAGTTCAGCTTGGGCAATATAGCAAGACCCCTATCTCTAAAAAAAAAAAAATACAAATTAGCCAGGTGTGGTGGCTCAAGCCTGTAGTCCCGTCTCTTCAGGAGGCTGAGGCAGAATTGCTCTAGCCCAGGAATTTGGGGCTGCAGTGAGCTGTGATCGCACCTCTACAATCACAGCCTGAGTGACAGAACAAGACCTTGTCTCAAAAAATTAAAAAATAATAAAAAAAGAAAGGCGAATCTCTGCAATGAATGCCTTCATTTGTGCTTACCAATTTCTAGCAACCCACTCCAGTATGCTGTCAGTGGAAAGGGCCTGGTGATTATTTTGTAGAAGCATCTCATCCTTCTTTGAAGTTCTTTTTGATGGCGTGTCTTGGAGTAGCATATTATAGTAACAGACGTTCTCTTGATTTAACATATCCAGTTTTGACCCTGGGGAGCAGGTGTTTCAACCCCACATTTCTGAGTGTCTCAAGCGTTCTTTAGACTGTTTGTTTTCTAAGTCTCTCCTTGTCAAACGGGTTCATTACTTTAAGACTCTAACAGATGTACTTACACAGGGGCAACTGAAGTAGTCATTATCAAATTGGATTCCTGTCCTCCAAATAGCCTTTTACAGCGGATTTTTGAAGACTTCTGGGAGAGTTGGCAGTGTATATGGCTATAAGATTGTTGAGCTGAAGAGAAAAACATGTAAAGATAAAGCCATCTTTATGTTCTGCTTGTTATGTTTTCATGAGTCCCAGAAAGCTTAAATTTGTTAAGTTTTTAAAGAAAATACTATTACACAATGAGCGAAATTTTAACAGACATGGCATGTGGGGGACACACAAGGGCCATGCCCTTAAGCAAACTTGCAGATCGAGTATAGACACTTATAGATCAATTTTCAGATATATCCTGCAGTAAAGGGTTTCTTTAATTACTCAAACAAGGCTGTAGAAAAGGGTCAGGTGAAAATTAGGGCATGGTGGCACGTGCCTGTAGTTCCAACTACTTGGAAAATTGAGGCGGAAGGATCACCTGAGTGCAGCAGGTCGAGGCTGTGGTGGCCGTGAGCCGGCAAGATGAGGCCGTGAGCCGACAAGATGAGGCCGTGAGCCAGCAAGTGGTGAGCCATGACTGTGCCACTGCACTCCAGTCTAGGTGACAGAGTGAGACTCTGACTCAAAAAAAAAAAAAAAAAAAATTAAAGAAAGAAAAGGGTCAAGTGAATGGTTTACGGGAGGCACCACATCCATGGTTCCTATAGCTGCAGAGGGATGGAAAAGTTTTCAATCTTATTTTGTAAAAAATAGCTTTTAAAATGATTTGGACAGTACACTACTCTCTATGAAGTTTACACACAAAACAGTGCTACATCGTGTTGATGAACACACAGCTATATAGAAAAACTGTGGAAAAATGTTTGAGAAAGACACCAAATTTAGAATAACGTTACCACAGGGAGACTGGGGAAGTTAGGATGTTTGTTAGCCTGTAACTTTTTTTTTGAGTCAGAGTCTCACTCTGTCATGCAGGCTGGAGTGCAGCTGCAACTTCCAGCTCAGGTGATCCTCCCACCTCATCCTCCCAAGTAATTGGGACTATAGGCGTGTATCACCATACCTGGCTAATTTTTTTTTTTTGTAGAGATGAGGTCTCACTATGTTACCTAGGCTGGTCTCCAACTCTTGGGGGCTCAAGTGAACCTCCCACCTCGGCCTCCCAAAGGGCTGGGATTACAGGCGAGAGCCACAACATCCAGCAAAAAAAAAAAAAAAATTTTTTTTAAAGACAAGCAAATATGGCCAACTGTTAACTCTGAACTCAGTGCTGATTTATTTTCTTTTCTCCATGTTTAAAACAATTATGAATAAAAATTAAAAATTTTAGTGTATGCTGAGTTTACAAGCTATGGAAAAATAGAAAAACCAGGATAAAAAATAATTAAAATAACCCTTTATGCTATGTTCCATTTGTAATAGCCACAAATATTTTCAGTGTATCATCCTTGTCTATCTGACTTTGGTGCTATATTTATACTTGTGGTATCATTTTCAGGGAAATTATGAGTAGAGACTTTTTTATGAGTAGAGACTTCAACTCTGCATTTATATGAAAGTGAAATATAACAGTTAGAAACCAGTGATTTTCAAACTTTAATGTGTCCAACATATCTTGGAGTCTTGTTGAAATGTACATTCCCACGTTCTTTTACAGAGGGATTTACTAAATGGGGTCTGCCCCCCAATCCAAGGTGATTCTGGCAGAGGTGTCCTAAGGAACTCATTGGGGAGAATATTGCCTTGAACTTTTCCAGGTGTGCAGGCCACACAACTCTGAGTACCTTTTAAACTTTTACTAATGCACGGTCTATAGTCTGTGGACCCAATCCAGACCACCCCGTTTTTGTAGATAAAGTTTTTTTTTGTTTTTTTGTTTTGAGTTGAAGTCTCACTCTGTCATCCAGACTGGAGTGCAGGGGCCGCTCCCGGCCACCGCAGCCTCAACCTGCTGGGCTCTGACGATCCTTCCGCCTCAGCCTTCCAAGTAGCTGGAATTACAGGCGCACGCTATCATGCCCGGCTAATTTTTATTTATGTAGAGATGAGGTTTCACCAACTTGCCCAGGCGGGTCTCGAACCCGCAGGCTCAGGCAATCCACTCATCTCGGCCTCCCAAAGTGCTGGGATTACAGGCTGAGCCACCAAGCCTGGCCGTAGGTAAAGTTTTATTGAAGCCCAACCAGTCTCCTGTGTTTGTATATTGTCTGACTGCTTTTGTTGCTACAATGGCAGATTTCAGTAGTTGCAACAGAGACCATAGCGTTGACAAAGCCTTAAAATAGTTACTGCCGGGCTCTTTACAGAACAGTTTGCTGATTTCTGGATCTGGTCCAACATTTTATGTGTGAGATTATCAAAGTCCAGTAAAGAAACAAGTGGACCCGGCGTGGTGGCTCAGCCTGTAATCCCAGCACTTTGGGAGGTCGGGGTGAGAGGATTGCCTGAGCCCATGGGTTCGAGACCTGGGCAACTTGGCAAGATCTCATTTCTACAATTAAAAAGATAAAATTAGCCAGGTGTGGTGGTGCATGCCTGTAATTCCAGCTATTCATGCCTGAGGTGGAAGGATCGCCTGAGCCCAGTAGGTTGAGGCTGTGGGGGCCGTGAGCGTGCCACGGCACTCCAGCCTGGGCGACAGAGTGAGAGCCTGACTCAAAATAATAATAGTAATAATAATAATAAGAAGAAGAAATGTACGTTTGTCAGAACTGTTGAACATGATGAAGAGCATATAATCGACCAGTTCAGTTTAACAAGCATTGATTTGGTGCTTACTATTTGCCAGATACTGTGCCCACAGTGACAAAAGCCTCCGTTCTTCCTCTTGAGCATTTGCAGTCTTGAATGACAATTGCATGATTTCAAATGTGATAGGTTAAGTGCAGCATCTCTCTGCAGGGGGGCTATGGGAACACACATCAGGGGTTCCCCACATACTCTCATTCCTGAGGTCAGGAATGGGGATTTGGAGTTTAGCATTTGATAATTGGCTCAGCAGGTGCCTGTGGTAGATGAGACTCAAAAACATCCACCCCCTCACCCCACTTCCTTGGACAAGTGGAGTGTATTTCCCTGCCCCCGTGATGCAGGGCTGGGGCACGTGACTTGCTTTGACCAGTGGAATGTGAGCAGCCCATCTGCAGAAGAGGTGTGTGCTCTCTGATGCCATTGCCGTGGGAAGGATAAGGTTGGACTGGTCCGTTGGACCTAGGAGGGGGAGGAGAGACACCTAGATGTCACCATTAAGGTGACCAACCATCCTGTTGTACTGAGAACTGCCCCCATTTTAAAACAGAAGTTCCATGTCCCAGGAAATTCCTGTCGTAGGCACACAGGGACAGCCAGCCACCTGGGTGCAGAGCCACCCTCAGCCGAGCCCAGCCAAGAGAGCTGACCTCTAGATGACCTACAGGCTTGTGAGAAATCGTAAAATGATGACTGTCATAAGCCACTGAGTTTTGCAGTTAGTTTGCAACAATGATTAAGCCCATAGACATTTGCTTATTTGAATCAAGGCAGCTCCCGGCATGAGTTCTGAAGGGTGAGTAAAAGTTAAGCAGGTAAAAAAGATGAGAAATGTCCCAGAGATGGAGGAGCTAAGAGTCCAGGGCCTTAGTGGCTTAGAGTGTGGTGTGACAGATTTAACAGGCACAGCTAAGTGGGGTCCCCAGTTCCCAGGGCATTGCAGTAACCTAGATGAGAGCCCTCAGCATGGTGGAAGGGAGGGTCACTGATTGAGGATTGGGCAGAATTCTTGGGGACCATAGGCAAGTTACTTTACCACTTTTATCCCTGGTATCTTTATCTATAGAATAGGTCTACACTTACCAAGAAGGCAGCAGCGATCTGGCTAGAACAGGGTGACTGCAGGCAAATGGGTGATTATGACTATTTGCTCATTGGTTTCAGAATTTTTCAGTTTTCTTTGTCCTACCGTTTAAAATTTTTTTTTCATTCATTTTCACTCAGCTCTATTCCTCAGAGAAAAGGTATGTTTTGGCCTTGAGGAAATGGATGACTTTGAAGTAGCGGAAACTACTTGTTGTATTCCATCAACATATGCTCAATAACTTAAAAATTGTTCTTCAAATTAAGGTCACTTTAACTAAGGAAGTAGTACTTTTCACCATGTCATGACCTATCTCACACAAAACCAAAATATTTTTCGAATAGCTACAGCAGGCATTATTGGCTTAAAAGGGCATTTTTGAAAAGTAGAACCTTAAAACTTGTAACCGGTTGAGTTTTTCTTTCTAACTCCAGGCATTTATTTATTAATTTTTCTTATTCAAGGCATACCGATATGACAGAGACTAAAAGATTCAAAAGGTAACAGCCTAAGGCCACACCAACCCAGTGTCAACTACTACTCACAACACTTGCTGATCCTCATGAAATTTTTTCTCTGTCAGAAATTTCTATCATTTGCCAATTGTTGATAATTTAGACTGCCTCAGACTCAGCTTATGCCCTATTGGGCAAGTTTTCCCAATTTTTACTTTTATAAACAAAACCAGATAAATGACCGAAAAGGAATTAGAAACTTACAAAAGTAGAAAAGATTTCAGAATTCTTACAGAATGAGCAGAAATACTCACAGATGTAACAGGTTGCAAAACTCCCATTGACATTCCACTGCATCAACTTCCCTTGGCTGCTGCAAAGCATTACCACAAACTTGGTGCCTTAACACAGTTGAAAATGTTTTCTGTCATAACTCTGAAGGCAGAAGTCTGAGAACAAAGCGTTGGTCAGGCTGCACTCCCTCTGAGGTTCTGGGGAGATCCTGTTCCTTGCTTCTCCTCATGCAGGTGGCCGAATCACTTCAATTTCAGCCTCTGTGGCCACATGATTCCTTCCTCTTTTGGCCAAAATCTTCCTCTGCTTCTTATAAAGGACACGTGTGACTACATTTAGGGCCTACCCAGATAATCCAGGATCTCCCCATCTCAAGGTCCTTAACTTAATCCCATCTAAGTACCTTATTTTCATATAAGGTGGCATGTATAGATTTCTCTCCCCCCATCTACACTAATTCTACAAAAATGAGTGGCTATAGGGTTATTAATTTTTTATCAAGTCATTGTTTTTGACCTGTTAGGTCACACTCCAGTGGGGCCTCCAGAATATTAGGTCAGGCCTGCCAGGGTGTGGTTGTCTGGTGTGCTATCCAATGCCGTGTGAAAGACGCAAAGAATTGCACACAAGTCACAGTAGAAAATATAGTTTTAGAGATTAAATGAGAGAAAAAGGAGATTCACCTCCCCAAGGTAGGGGAGGGGACCAAAGCCAGGAAACATCGCAGCGGCCATAGCTCCAAGAGCACGTGGCCACACTAGTCTAATAAGGCAATGACCACTGGTTACTCATGGTTGAGTCCTTTTAATACTTCCATTTGATGAGGGAAGGCCAATAAGGGCAGGTAAGCACAGGTACTGATGTCAGGTGATGGACAGCTGGCAGGTGGGTGGGTTAATCACATGATTGCTGCCAGGTGTCTGTCAAAAAAAGGTCACAAAGAGCTGCTTAGGTTAACTTGGGTCTTATGGGTGGAGACAAATGCTTGCAATAGAAAAGCTAATTAGTACAAAACAAGCTGGGGAGGGGGTTGTAAAGCAACTATCAATAGCTACCTTGGTTCAGTCCTTGGCTAGTGATTAGAGGGTAAGTAAAGTGAACTGCTTGAAAAACATGAGATTTTGGCAATGTTAAAATGGCTGCTTATTGGGTATATTAAATCCATGTTATGTCCTTTCATGACCAAATTATCTTGTTTGCCAAATTCAGTAGGATACTGGAGGCAGCATGTACTGGCTGGAAGAGCTACTTCTTAAATTTTCAAGATTTTAGAAGACTAGTTGTTAAATTGTTGGTAGCCTGAAATTGGCCATGATGGGAGTCTTTATGCCATGGAAACTGACAAAGACATACTGCAAATCATGGCTTCCCACATCCCCACTGTCACCCCAGAGGGCTGGTTTACCAAGCTCAGAGACTATTTTTCATCCCAGAGAACCCACTCAGACCCCGGAGACTTGACTCAGGACCTGTAATGGCAACCCCAAAACTGAGAGGCCTTGCACGTAAGGTTCTTTATATATTCCAAAAAAAGTCACCTGGAGGTTTAGCTGGGAAAGACACTGGTTTGTGAGAACTTGACAGAAGGCACCGGTGGCGCCTGGTCAGTGAGGAGAAGGTTCGCCCAAGAGGCACTGTTGGCGGTGGGACAGTGCAGAAAGAAACCACACTTTGGGGCAGTATAGCCAAGAGTTTTTTTTTTTTTTTGAGTTGGAGTCTCACTCTCACCCAGGCTGAAGTGCAGTGGTATGCTTACAGCCACCACAACCTCGACCTGCTGGATTCAGGTGATCCTTCCACCTCAGCCTTCCAAGTAGCTGGAACTATAGGCGTGCGTTACATCACTTGGCTAATTTTTTTTATCTGTTGTAGAGACATGGTCTCTCCAAGTTGCCCAGACTGGTCTCGAACTCCTGAGTTCAGGCAGTCCTCTCGCCTTGGCCTCCCATAGTGCTGGGATTACAGGCTTGAGCCACCTTGCCTGGGCTACTAACATGTTTATAGGCAAGCAAGTCAATTAGTCAAATTTCTATCCCATGTTTACAATTACATTTATTGCACTTGGTGACCATATTGTTTTCAGCTTTGCTTGGTTACCTGCACCCGGTGACTCATTACTGGGAATATGCATATCTTCAGAGACCAGTCTTGGCCAGAGGCTGCTCGCTGGGGAAGGGGCAGAAAAATCAGGGGAAAAGAGGCAAAGTCCAGACAATTATCTGACAGTCCCTATTTGTTTTTTATATTTCTTTTTTTGCATTATGTTAAAAAGTAACTGCATAGCTGGGCTTGGTGGCTCAGCCTGTAATCCTGCGCTTTGGGAGGCTGAGGTGAGTGGATTGCCTGAGCCTGTGGGTTCGAGACCCTCCTGGGCAACTTGGTGAGACCTCATCTCTACAATAAATCAAAAAATTAGCTGGGCGTGGCAGTGCGTGACTGTAGTTCCAGCTACTTGGAAGGCTGAGAGGAAGGATCGCCGGAGCCCAGCAGGTCAAGGCTGTGGTGACCGGGAGCAGCCACTGCACTCCAGTCTGGGCGACAGAGTGAGACTCCAACTCAAAAAAAAAAAAAAGTAACTATGCATATCTGTCTTCTACAACACGCGTTATACTCCTCTAGGTCAGGGCCCTATCTTTTGTGCTCTAGAATCAGCCTGCCTGGCCGATCTTCTAGCCAGCAATCAATAAATATTTGAACTGATCCTTTAACTGGGCTCTCTTCCATCTCTGGAGATAACTCACTTACTGATGCTGTAAGGGGGTTGCAATAATCCTAAAAATACATATTTGGTTTTTTGTTTCCTTATTTGGAGACATACTTGAATTGGGTACTGGGTGCTGCTGATTAAAGAATTTTAGGTAGTTTATACCGAACTCTATTAACTTATTAATCATTAGAAGAATTATCTGGTTCACTGGAAATCACTGCTGCTATCAACAATGTTTAGCATATGTTTAGCATGTAGTAGCAGCACAGTAAAAGTAGGCTGAGTTAATAAAATGTCTGTTAAAAAAAAAACCAGATCTATTCAGTGTTGCACTTTAAAGCCATATTGAACATAATTTTAAAGAAAGAGTTGGGCTGCCCCCCTCAGGTCCCCTCCTGCTTTGGGAACTTTTCTGTCCTCTCAATAAATCCTGCTTTCTCAAAAAAAAAAAAGAATTAAACAGAATAAACTCTTTGGAAGCTCACCTTAGGTTGACTGAAAAATTCTTTGTCTTAATAAATATCTACTGGCTGAGCACGGTGGCTCACGCCTATGATCCCAGCAATTTGGGAGGTCTAGGTGAGAGGATTGCCTGAGCCCATGGGTTCGAGACCAGCTTGGGCAACTTGATGAGACCTCATCTCTACAATAAATCAAAAAATTAGCTGGGCATGGTGGCGTATGCTTGTAGTTCCAGCTACTTGGAAGGCTGGGGTAGAAGAATTGCTCGCGTCCAGCAGGTCGAAGCTGTGGTAGCCGAAAGCATGCCACTGCACTCCAGTCTGGGCAACAGAGTGAGACTCCAACTAAAAAAAAAAAAAAAAAAAAAAATCTACCAGGAAAAACTGATGTAAAACACCTTTTTCACTGCCATAGAGCAGTTAAATTCATCCGGGATAATCAGGAGGTTCCGGTCTATCCGTATGGATTATCAGGTGGTAGGTGGGCTGCTTTTCTGGTTTTGGCTTTCTGTTGATTGCATGGGGTTTTGGGTTAGATCACTGGATTCTAGAGTTTTGGCGAATAGTAGCAGTGCAGGTATCCTAACAGATTAAGCAAACATATGTCCTATCAGTTAACCTTTATTCTCAAAGTGTAATAGTATAACTATATGAATAATGGGATTTTATTACTAATCCTTTAGTTCAGATTATATACTTTTAGCCAGTTCATAATTTTTTGTTGTTGTTGGGTTCTGATTCTGTTGCCCAGGCTGGAGGATAGTGGCATGCTCCTGGCCACTGCAGCCTCGACCTGCTGTGCCCAGGCGATCCTTCTGCCTCAGCCTTCCAAGTAGCTGGAACTACAGGCATGCACCACCACGCCCGACTAATTTTTTTGATTTATTGTAGAGATGAGGTCTCGCCAAGCTGCCCAGAATGGTCTCGAACCCAAGGCTCAGGTAATCCTCTCACCTCAGCCTTCCAAAGTACTGTGATTACAGCTTTCCAAAGTGCTGGGATTGAGCCACCATGTCCCGGGCATAAATTTTACTTTTGCTTATTGTGATTTAGTGATAAAGGGATGATCCCTCTAAAGGTCTAATTATCTCCCTACCCTGAAACATGATAAGATTCAAAGACAGAGATAACATAGAAGTGATGGATGGTTCTATTGTTCACACTGTAGCCCACATTGGTGAAATGCTGGTTGTGTGTGAGATACTATAAGGGACAGGAAGATGAAGGAGGAGCTCCCTGCCCTGGGGGGTGGGGGGCATTATAGTCTAGTGCTGTGCGAACTTCAGGTGGCCCATGGACTGGCATCACCTGGGCGCTTTAGGAGTTCAGAATTTCAGACCTTTCCCCAGACCTGAATCACACTCTGCATTTCAATAAGATCTCCTGTGATTTATGTGCTTAATAACGTTTTCAAAAAAGCGACTGAGTAGGTAGAAAAAATTAATAACTACAGAGATCACTGGAGAGGCCATAGGAAAAGTATCAAGAACAAAGAAGCCATAATTTAAAAAAATTTATTTACTTGGAATTTTATTTCGATCTCGGAGTAAGTTTGCCCTTGTTCTTCTTACATCAGAAGAGCCTCAAAGTTGATACTCAGTTTTAGGGTTCCTTCTCATCTGAGCCCCTTGGATTGGGGACGCTTTCTACCTTAAGGTTGGTACAGATTCACATTCTTGGTAATCACCTGCTCATCAGCTTCTAACAGTCCACGTTGTCTGTCAGTGGTGGTTTCTGTACTAAGGACAGTTTTTATCCCCTTCACTGCGCTCCATCTCAGGGGATTGAGGGCAGTAATCTGCCATATTGCTCCTGTATCAAGTGATCCCATGGGGACAGTATGACCAAGGCTTAGGATAGCAAATCTGTTTGGAGTCCTTTACTTGAGCTTGTGATAACACATACGCATCAATGTTGGCGTTTAATCTTTCCATTTGAGCGGAGCAGCACTATTCCGTTGAAAGGCACCTGACTTTGAAAGCCAGGGCTTAGTGAAAAGGCCGTGTTTTTCTTTCTTTTAAATATTGAACGGTGGTAGTTGAGGACAACCTGAAAATGGGACTGGCTCTGAGTGAGTAATAAGCTTTGTTTCATCTTCTGTGATTTCTTCCTTGAGTATAGTCAGTTGTTTAATTCCTTAGGGGATGGGAAGGAGGATAGGGAAGAAGTATTTAGTATGTTGTGGGGAGTTTGTTTGCTGTGGTCCTGGAGGTCATATGGTTTGGGTTTTTTGTTTTGTTTTAGTTCTCAATATCTGGGTCAAACTACTTACTTTTGATGTTGAGATAAGATTTCATTATTAGTGTGTACAAATTACCTCATAGAAAGATTTCCATTTAAATCTACTGTTAAATTATTCACAGGAGATGACAGTTGGAAAAGCTACTGTACCCTGTCCTAGAAGCTCAAGGTCCCTGTGGGTTGTCTGGGTGATTCATGTGGTAATCTGATGAGGGGCACACTTCGCTGCTTCTATCCAGGCAGGGCTGCTTTAGAACAGGACACTGTTTACAGCAGTTCTTCTCACTGCCTGGTATGGGTTTTTTCCACCTTTGTTTCTGTTGATACGCCCTCTGTTTGTACGCCTTACTCCCAGCCAAATCAGCCAGCCCCAGCAGCTCTAACAATCCAGCCCTGTCTTCCACTGATTGCTAACTTCAGAGTTCCACCTCTCTTGTTCTCCCTTCTAGGTTTGACAGGCAGACAAGCTACACATGGAAATTAAAAATCACAGTGCTCATTTGTGGCCTTTGAGGCCAAAAAACTGATGGCACTTGAAATTAGTTCCTACTTTTGGCTGGCATTTTACACAGATGGCGAGTAGAGCAATTACATGCCTGATTGGGTTGAGAGGTTTGTCTAATCCTGTATCCTGTCCCGTTTAATACTTTTTATTAAATCAAAAACTTTCATTTATAATAAGCTCCTTTTTAAGGATGCTGGTATATATATATTGAAACATGAAATATTGTGTCTTTTGGCAAGGACCTTTCAAACTTATTCAACTTATCCCTTTGACCCTTGGTAGAAACATAAATGAATCTTTCCAAATTAATGGGTATTTGACTTAGGAATTCCCAAAGGAGATGATTCTAGAACTTTCTCAAGTAATATATTTTGGTGCCTTCAGTTTTTATAGTTAACTTTTCCTTAATGTATTACTTAAATCATTTCTAAAACACTATAGAGTAATTTCTTGTTCTTTTGTAGTGATGGGTAAGTGACCCTCAAGTGCTAAGAACTTACTATAAAAGGGGCAATCAATCATGAACCTGGTCTAGATCCACCTGGGGGTCATTACCAAGGGGCCGCTCCTCCATCCATTTCAACCCTTGGACTTCCATCCTGCTGCTGAAGGACAAAAATGCTGGAGGCAGCTGCAACAAAGCCCTTTCACTCAGGCTACACATTTTATTGTGCGAATCCTCATCATCTCCCACCAAACATGTAATTGAAGCACGCTTGTTTATCTGATTCCCAATGCCTGCAGCTCAGCAGCAGCAAAATGGTAGGAAGGGAGTCGTTTTTGGCACATGTTGATGACAGCAGAAGTTTGAGTGTGACAGCCTGACGGGAAGAGGGGAGTGGGGAGCACAGCACAGTAAGAAACGCAGATGAAATCTGTTCAGCATGTCTGTTGGAAAGGTCTGGAGAGAGTGTATTCTAGTGTAGGTTTTCATGGGAGAAAATGGTCCAATTAAGATGTTTTTAGTACTCTGAAGATTATAGCTGGAGTTATGTGAACAAAGCCAATTATATTCCAAAAGTCGGGATTTTCCACGGCAGTGTTATTATGAAGATTAGCAGTAATATACATGAAGCTTGTGGCACAGAGTAGCCATGCCCTGCTGCTGGGAAGGGCTGATGTGTACGGCTCTTGGGTTGATAGTCCAGATAATTAAAATGTGTAAGCCGGGCTCGGTGGCTCAGCCTGTAATCCCTTACCTTTGGGAGGCTGAGGTGAGTGAATTGCCTGAGCCTGCAGGTTCGAGACCCGCCTGGGCAACTTGGCGAGACCTTATCTCTACAATAAATAAAAAATTAGCCGGTGTGGTAGCACGCGCCTATAGTTCCAGCTACTTGGAAGACTGAGGTGGAAAGATCGCCGGAGCCCAGCAGGTCGAGGCTGCAGTGGCCAGGAGCGTGCCACTGCCCTCCAGCCTGGGCAACAGAGTGAGACTCCAACTCAAAAAAAAAAAAAAAAAATGTGTGGTTCGCGTAGCTGCTAAGTAAATATAACTTGAATGAATGTAATAGCTTCTTAAGAATAACACTTAGGATTTTTCTAAGCTAAATTGGAGTACATATCTAACATGGATAGTTAAAAATTGAATGTGGATATTTCTTTCAAAACTCTATTCTCTCTTGGCCAATAGAAATTCTGACCCAATTGTTACAGCAGTTAATTTATTTGATTTTCTTTTAAATAAATGAAGATTTAGCTAGGTGCAGCAACACACACCTATAACCCTAGCACTTTGGGAGGTGGAGGCAAGAGAATTGTCTGAGCCCAGGAGTTTGAGACTAGCCTGGGCAACTTGGTGAGACCTTGTCTCTACAATAAATCAAAAAACTTAGCCAGACTGTGGTGGTGCACACCTGTGGGTTCCAGCTACTTGGATGGCTGAGGTGGACGGATCGCCTGAGCCCAGCAAGTTGAAGCTGCAGTGGCCATGAATGTGCCAGTACACTCCAGTCTGAGCAACAGAGTGAGACTCCAACTCCAAAATATATATATATATAATACATATATGTATATATTTTTTTACTTAAGATATATATATATTTTTTTCCTTAAGATTCTCAAGATTCTATTCTTGAGATTCTCAAGTGTCTTTCATTAAGAAAGAATAGACTGGATGTTTGAACATTGATGTTGTGCATAATTTTATATATACATATTTAATAATCAAAGTATAACAGAAACATAGTCTAGCTAGTATTCAGAGAATTGATTATTGTGCAACTGTATCCCTAGGTATTTTTTTGAGTCAGAGTCTCACTCTGGTGCCCAGACTTGAGTGTAGTGGCATAATCACAGCTCACTGCAGCCTCAACCTCCTGAACTCAGGCTACCTCAACCTCTCAAGTAGCTGGGACTATAGGTGTGCACTATCATGCCTGGCTAATTTTTTTATTTTTTATTTTTTGTAGAGACATAACATGTTTAGACTATGCTGCCCAGGCTGATCTTGAACTCCTGGACTCAAGCAATCTTCTTGCCTTGGCCTTCCTAAGTGCTGAATTTACAGGCATGAGCCACCACATCTAGGTTTTATGATTTGTAGAAGCATAGTTTCTGAGATCCAGCATAAGCGGGCACTTACTTGGAGAGAGAGTCATGAGTCTTATTCCTGAATGGACCAGTTATCATTTTTGGTTGCTTGGTAGTAGATGTTCCTTTAGCTCCTCCCACTAACTCTTTCCTTGATGTGTGCAGGGATGGGGGTACTGGAGGAAAACACACCATTACTAATGATACCCGTTCATCTTTGCTATTGTATGCGTGCATGCTCCAAAGAAGGTGAATTAAGAAGAGTGCTCAACAGATCTTCTGGTATATAAAGAACAGTATAAGTTTTATTACAGAGTTTAGATATTTCTAAATTAAAAATGCAACTGCAAGATGTAGATAATAGGGAGGGGAGAATTGTGTTCCTTTTTTGGGCTCCATGGATCCTTCGGGAGTGCATAGATGTGTGTCAGGTGGCATGAACCTCTGAAATGGTAAACAGTTTTTGCAGCATTTAGGGTATCTATGGATTTTCTAATAAGATTTCTTTTTCTTTTCTTTTTTTAGAGAGACAGGGTCTCATTTTGTCCTCCAGGCTAGAATGTAGTGGTGTGATCATAGATTGCCATAGCCTTGAATTCCTGGGCTCAAGTGATCCTCCCACCTCAGCCTCCCAAGTAGCTGGGACTACAGTTGTGCACCACCTAATTTAAAAATTTTTTATTTATAGATACAGACCCTACGCTGCCCAGGGTGGTCTCAGACTCCTGGCTGCAAGTGATCATCCTGCGCTGGCCTCCCCAAATACTGGGATTACAGGTGTGAGCCACTGCACCTGGCCTACTTTTCATTTTATAATTTGAGATTCTCAAGTGTCTTTCTTTCTTTTCTTTTTTTTTTTTTTTTGAGTTGGAGTCTCACTCTGTCGCCCAGACTGGAGTGCAGTGGCCGCTCCCGGCCACAGCAGCCTCGCCTGCTGGGCTCCGGTGATCCTTCCGCCTCAGCCTTCCAAGTAGCTGGAATTACAAGCGTGCGCTACCACGCCCGGCTGATTTTTTTATTTATTGTAGAGATGAGGTCTCGCTGCCCAGCGGGTCTCAAACCCGCGGGCTCAGGCAATCCATTCACCTCAGCCTTCCAAAGGCGCGGGATTACAGGCTGAGCCACCAAGCCCGACTTCTCAAGTGTCTTTCATTCAGAAAGAATAGACAGCATGTTTGAATTTTGATGTTGGGCACAATTATATTATTTTTTTCCCTGATATTAGTAGTCAAAGTAGAAGTATTATCTCATTAATAACTAAAACAGGCCCTGAGCACTAGGTGATATAGCAAGCATCCCTGATAAATGTGAAGCTCTGGTCCTAGTGGTATCTGACATAGCCTGGTCCTGGTTATAGACTCCTGTGTGACATTGGGTATGCACATGCTTTTTCCAGACCTGAGTTTCCCTACTCTGTAAATTGAGGGGTTTAAACGACATGATCTCTTGAGATCTTCTTAGCTTTTCTTTTTTTTTTTTTTTGAGTTGG
>NW_007246414.1:106205-170974 GCF_000164805.1 Carlito syrichta | reverse complement strand
AGGCATGCGCTACCACGCCCAGCTGATTTTTTGATTTATTGTAGAGATGAGGTCTCGCTGCCCAGGCGGGTCTCGAACCCGCGGGCTCAGGCCATCCACTCACCTCAGCCTCCCAAAGGTGCGGGATTACAGGCTGAGCCATCGAGCCCAGCTCTTGATTTTCTTAGCTTTTAAACTGAGTCTGTATCTGTGCGACTGGGCTGTCTTGTAGCTTCACCCTTAGTAGTACCTACTCTCTGTTGTTGTTTTCAGGGTGTAGCATGAACTGCCGGTTCTAAGGATGATTAGCAGAAGCTCTGATTTTCTTCAACAAATGTTCCAGTTCTGGCAAGCTTGTAGAGCCTATTTTTTAAATCTCAGTGAATTGGAGTAGATGTGTGATACAAAAATCCTGCCTTTGCCCGTTTTTTTTGAGTGGGAATCTCACTGTCACTCAGCTTGGCGTATAGTAGCACACTCACTGCCACTGCAGCCTCCACCTGCTGGGCTCAGGTGATCCTTCCACCTCAGCCTTCCAAGCAGCTGGAACCACAGGCACCTCATCACGCCCAGCCAATTTTAAAAATTTTTGTAGAGTCTAGGTCTCTCTAAGTTGCCCAGGCTGGTCTCGAACCCCTGGGCTCAAGCAATTCTCTTGCCTCCACTGAGATTACAGATGACAAAGTGCTGAGATTACAGACCTGAGGCACCACGCCCAGCCTACAATTTTTAATAAGTTTATTTTCAATTGCAAATGTGTTAGTTTTAACATAGTTGACTGATGCTGAGTAAAGCAGAGTACTGCGGACCTATTTCTCTGATTGTTGCTTTACTCACCATCCTCTGAGCGACACTTTGGGGGAAGGGGATGCTGACCCAAGTCTCAAGGATGGAAAGTCGAGGGGATTTCAGTAGCCCTAGGACCATGGAATGATGCTACGTTGGCCTTGGGTGAAATGCTACCCCCAAGTGCATTGCAAGATGTGACTGTAGATATGTGGCAGAGGAATCTGAGGGCTACAGCCTGCAGCTACGTGCCACTAGCATGGCTCTCAAATGATGATTCTCCGTGATAAGATGATCCTTCCAGACTGGAGAGGAATAACCCCCGGGGGCTGCCAGTGAGGGAGCCGATAAGAGGCCCCACCCCCACACCCCGCCTGCTGGTGACAGGCAGGACAGGCGATAACAGGTACATTATAGCTGCGTTTCACCTTTGCAGAAAGCTGGGAGTGAATGGCTGGGTCGGTTTTATTCATCTTGGAAGCATATCTCCTTAGACGATGACATTCCTAAATCCAGCCAGGAATGCTGGATGTGTAACGACATCTACACGAAAGCCCTTCTCCTGACTGCACGTACAGAAGTATGGCCAGATCTTCAATACTCAAGCTCAGTTTTTTTTAAAAATCTCCAGAAGTCTGCGTTTTGCCCAGACTTGCGGATCCACAGCTTTGCGGGAGTCCAGAAGTTTGAGCTGCACTGAAGTGTTGCCTGTGGGGAGGCGGGGCTTTCGGTCTCCAATGAGGCGCCTGCGGTGTGGGGCAAGCCTATCGCCTTTCGCAGGAGCGCTCCCTCTGTAATGCAAGCGATAGCCACGCAGCCGGTTTTATTGTTTGCCGAGTCCGGTGGCTCCGGCTCCGGGAAGGAGGGCAAGTGGGCGGTTTACGATTCTGCGCTGTGCTGGGGCGAGTGAGCGGAACTCTTTGATTTCGCCCAAATAACCTGTGTGGGTGAACTTTACGCTGGGTGCCTGGCTTCACGCTGAATCTTTTCCTCCAGGGCGAGGAGTGACTTTCTTCTGCACCAGCCGCTGGCTTTCTGCCCTCCTGGGGAAAGATGCCTGGCAGAGGAGTAGGATTACAATTGGGGATGCTAGGGACACACCAAAGAGTCGGAGTGCCTTGGGTCTGTTCTTCGCCATGTCCTGACAAGTGTTCCTGAAATGAACACCCTACTTCATTTTTTAAATCGCACTTTTATTTATTTTTGGTTTTTGGCTGTGGGTCTCGCCGATCTAGAAACCGAGTGTCACAATGTGGCTAGGGTAGAACTTTTTTTTTTTTTTCTTGGCCCCTCGTGTCTTTTTTTTTTTTTTTAATTGGATGACAGAAATGGTCTTTTTGCATCATGCTGTGCCTGAATCCCAACGTTGTCTGAATAAGTAGGAAGCAGCGCGTGGAGAGGACCTGGACCAGTTGAACAAGCCGAGCTTTTTGTTTGTTGGGCTGTCTTTTGTCTCTAGTCAATTTTGATGTGAAACAAGATGAAAAAGGAAGGCTCTTCAGGCTCCTTCAGACTCAAGCCGAATGCAGGTTCTCTCTCACGTGCTGTGAGTTGGATAAATTTCTCCTCCTTGTCCAGGCAGACAAAGAGGCTGTTTCGCAGTGATGGAGAGCTCTCGGTCTGTGGGCAGCAGGTGGAAGCGGATGATGAAAACTGGATATACAGAAGCCAGCCCAGAAAAGGTGACTTGATCTTTTAAAAATTTAAACATTAAAACAAGTTGTCATGTAGAATTCTTTGTTTCTTTCTATCACTGATTTCCCCTCATGATTTTTGTCCCCCTTAGGTGTCTGTTTTTTGTTTGTTTTTGCATTGGAATTCAGCATCATTCATTCTGTTTACATATCTAAAATAAAAATGCACTTCCAACTAGATCCAGCTTGACTTTGTATCCTTCTTAGAAGAATGAAATAGCTGTTACCTGTCCCCAGGACTCTTCCTCCCTTCATCAGACCCACATGCTCATGTGACGGGAAAAGTTCCATGGTAAACCACCATCACAGAGAGAATCTTCTAGGGTTAGAACACGGAGCTCTTTTCTGAAACTGCACTGAGAAAACTTTGGGAATCATGGACAGTCAATCCTCTTGCATCTTTCTTCTAGAAGATTGATGAATTACACGAAAGCTTAAACAGGTGTTGGGCTGTGACGTCAGGAAAATGAACATACCAGGGGCTTACCCCTGATACCTTAGTCAAAAGGAGTTTTGGGATTTCTATCAAGTTTCTTTTTAGACCTGTGTGGGTCTATGTTCTCAGGATTAGCATGTTTTGCCTCCTTCAAGGTGAAGGAAAATACCAGTCAAGTTGGAAGAGAGGGAAATATTTCAATATCTTTTCACATACCCCTATTTTATGTTTAGAATTTCTGAGTTCTTCCTCTCAGAGTGTGTAGAGGCTGAATTGTTAAGCCCTGAAATGGTTTCTCCATTCTGCGGGGTGCAGTGGCAAAGCCCAGTAGGGGGGCGCTATTTAAGTATTACAAAGGAGCCTCGTCCAGACATTCCGCGTGATTGTGTTTTTCCCTGTTTATCACATTCTTCCCCATGCCAAGAGAAACCTTGCTGGAATCTTCCAGGGACCCGTTCTTCCCCCTTTTTTGGGAAGCAAAGCTGCTGAAATGTGAATCAACTGAGTGAAGTATGTACTTACAAGTATAGTAATTATACTGCACAGGCTGAGAAATTAAAGGCAGTCCTTCTTCAGGGATAATGTGTGTTAAACCATTTGTTCTTGTCTATTAAACTGTGGCACAAGAGGGACTAGCTGGTGCTCTTTGAAGATGTCAGTTGTTTGTTATATCAAGAAGGTGGTCAACAGTGACCCACTGATTCTGAGCTTACAAATGTGGGTTTTTAATTTCAGATGTTGCATAATTGCCAGGCTAAGAAAAGACATTTGTACTTTCTGGCTGATGTTGGGTAGTTTAGTAAGTCCATGAACTTTACTTTTCTAAATCAGGAATAAGCTGTGGTTTTGGTAAATGGCTGGGTTGTAATGTTTGAAGCAAAAATGTTTGGAGGGTGGATACAGTAGTGCTGTGGTCGCAAGAGGGTGTAGTTTTGATTTTGCCAAAGGTTGCTTTTTAGGACTTGTTTGACTTTAAGTCAACTGCTGTCAAGTTTCTGTTAAAGATTGTATACACGTGAGCATGTGGCTTTAGGATTTCTGTTGTAGATGCCTCATCTAAATTAACATTGAAGGGAAAGAGACTGAATTCGCGTGTATTAGTTTTAGTTGGGAAGTAAAGCACATACTGTACACTTGACTTGTGGAAAATAAAGAAGTCTTTGTAATGGACAGTGGTGATTTGTAAAGTGAAAGGAGGACTTGCTTATGTAACAATACAAAAGAGTGTGCCTTTTATTTTTTTTTAGTGTAATAAGCATTACAGTAGCCTCATGAAGATAAATGAAGGCATAATACAGTCTCAAATTTATGTGGTTTTTAGAAATCATTGGACATGGATAATATTATCATTTTTGACATATAGAGTTAGAGGGAATCCTTAAGAAGTTGCCTATAGATAAAACTTCATGGTATTAAATTCTGTTTTCACATTTGACTTACCAAGAAAGAACTGGCTTCCAACTTTGACGTTGTCTTAGGGGCATGTTTTAACAGTTGATCTTTATTCTGCATAATTCTTTCCTTCGGAGAAATACATAAGTGACATTTGTTTACACTAGTAGATCAAAAGAGGAAAAGTAAGAAAAATTAAGCAAGATTGAAGTATTTTCTTACAAGCATCAAATAAGCAGAAACTCTACCAAGGATTATCAGTCAGTGCTAAGAATGCCCAGTGGCCACATTAGGATTTAGCTGCAAATAAATGTGCATCAAAAGACACATTGGTCCGATGGGAACGTGTAACATCTTTTCTATCTGTCTACCCAGATCATGCACAACCTAATCCACCTTTCTTTTACTTTACTCCTCAACCTCCCCAATGCACATGAACATTTTCTGATTTACACAGATTTCTAAAAACCTGCTCTCTGCCCTTCCCTCTCCCACATGCGTGTGTTCCCATCAGGCGGTGACAGATAGAGGTTGGGCAACTGTAGCTTAACAAACCAGCCTCGCATCAGCAGTTCCCCTGTGGGATCTCTGGTTGGCCAGAGCCTCCTGGCTTTCTTCCTTTCTTCCAGCAGCTGCTGCCAGGTCAGACTGCTTGCCTGTTCCCTGCCTGCTGTCTTCAGGTATCACTGCTTTGCCCTTTAGCCCACTGAGTTCCTACCATCAGTGTGGATAGGATGTACGTAAGATACACATTCATTTTCTAAAACTGAAGGTCTTTTTTTTTTTTGAGTCAGAGTCTCACTCTATCATCCAGGCTGGAGTGCAATGTCATGCTCACAGCCACCATAGCCTTGCCCTGCTGGGCTCAGGAGAGACTTCTGCCTCAGCTTTCCAAGTTGCTGGAACTACAGGTAAATGCCACCACACCCGGCTAATTTTTTGATTTATTGTAGAGGTGAGGTCTTGCCAAGTTGCCCAGGCTTGTCTCGAACCCGTGGGCTCAGGCAATCCTCTCACCTCAGCCTCCCAAAGTGCTAGGATTGTAGGTGTGAGCCACTGCGCTTGGCCTATAAGGTCTTTTAATAGGGAATTTCTATGATGGATTGTTATCAGAAACATCAGAGTAATGTTTTTAAGTGGCTAGTTATCCTTATGGATAACTTTCAGTGCAACAAACCCATAACTTTATGATTTAATGTCAAGAAACTAAATAGAGTGCTTGCTATTTCTTTTGGAGAATCTTTTTATAAGATTAGAAGCTACTCATGTGCATCCTTCTAGTTAGACTACTATTCCTGAGCTTAAAAATTAGAAGATACATATTGATATGTCCAAAGCAATCACCACTAAGCACCTGTGTGTTTTCTTTTGTTATAGCACATTACAGGTTTCAAAACTCACATATTGACATTTGTACCCAGGGAGATAAGAATGAATTGGGTAACAGCAATGATCAGTTCTTATATTCTTGGTATATGACCCACTACAGCTAGATGATGTTTCAATGTGATTAGCCATAAAAATCAAGGATATGAATTAATATCTTTGTTATAATAAAAAAGTGGAATGAAATTGTCGACAAAACAGTATGTAGCTTTTCATGTGGGATTGTTGGAGCATTTATGGTAGGAATTCTTTTTTTTTTTTTGAGTTGGAGTCTCACTCTATCATCACGGCCACCGCAGCTTCGACCTGATGGGCTCAGGCAATCCTTCCACCTCAGCCTTCCAAGTAGCTGAAACTATAGGCGCGTGCTACCATGCCCAGCTAATTTTTTATTTATTGTAGAGATGAGGTCTCACCAAGTTGCCCAGGCTGGTCTCGAATCCACAGGCTCAGGCAATCCACTCACCTCAGCCTTCAAAAGCACGGGATTATTCTGTGCTACCCATTTCTTGCTCACTTCAAGCCAAAAGAAGTAGAATAATAATGGGGTATCCTCCCAAAGAGCAGAATATGTTTTGTTGTGTCCCTGGCTCTCTATTTAGCTGGGCAGAGGCATGGTTGATGCTCCTGGTATTGGCAGGCCAGCAGATAGAGAGGGTCATTGACATTCAAAGCCTTGTTTTAAACAATGTTCCATTCTCTCCTTCTAGACTTTATCATATGGACTAGTAACACTACCAAATTTGAGTCATTTGAATGTTAGTGCCCTCCCTTCCCAGCCACTACAAAAATGGTCAAAGAATGACCTTAGTAGGTATCAAGGGTAATGAATAATCCATACACTGGATAATCAGTTCTTGAGTGTGGGAGTTAGATCTATTTAAAGTAATTTCATCCAAATTTCTCTCCTAATAAAATAGTTGCAGAAAGCAAGATTCTTGCGCACAATTAGATTACTAATGATTTCAGTTATTGCAGTGGAGAAAAACGGCACAGAAGACCAAAGCAGCAAGGTCAAGAGTCAAGATCCTGTTTCCATGTAAATAGCTGTGATTTACTTTTAATTTAAAAAAATCTTTAAAATGATGGGACTTAAAAATAGCTTCTTTATGGCCTTAGGAAACCTAAAAAATATTGGCACATAGTGGCAGATAGGGTTAAAGTAGCAATCACTTTGAGATTAAAACTAGAGAAACAAATTTATCTGCACATAAGGGTATGTGACATACATGGGTCATTTATACATGAGAAAAATAAATGGAGTTCATCATAATGTCTTAACAAAAGAGATCAGTGCATGTCATGTTTTCCCTCTTACTTCCTACTGAAGTGGACATTCTGTGAAAGAAACAAACAGTGAGTGCCACTTAATATTTTATCTGGTCCATTGAGATTGCCCTTTTTTAACCTTTGATGATGATGATTTTTTTTTGACGTCGGAAACTTCACTGCCTTGTTTTATTGCAAAAATGTCTTTATTTAGTAATTACATTTTTGAAGTTTTTTAAAAATGATGTTTTACCTAATATGCTTCCTTTATTTGTTTAAAAATGTGTGGGTTGATTTTGGGAATTCGACTTTTATTTGGATTACTAGAAATATCTTAGAGTGATAGAAGAAGTAACTTAATGTCAGGGCTGAGGTTTGGAAGTGAGTAACCTGTATTCTTTTCTATTGAAATGTCTTTCCGGAGTCATGAAAACTTTTTTGAAGTTGATCTTTGCAGGCAGCTCATTTTTAATAATTTTTAAAGATGCTGCATGTTAATCCCGGTGGTTCATGCCTGTAATCCCAGCACTTTGGGAGGCAGAGGAGAGAGGATTGCCTAAGCTCAGGGGTTCGAGGCCAGCCTGAACAACATGGCAAGACCACATCTCTACAATAAATCAAAAAATTAGCTGGGCATGGAGACACACACCTGTAGTTCCAGCTAATCCCCTGAGGCAGAAGGGTCACCTGAGCCCAGCAGTTTGAGGCTGTGGTGACTATGAGCACACCACTGCATTCCAACCTGGGCAACGGAGTGAGACTCTGACTCAAAAAAGAAAAAGAGAATATTAATTTTTATAAGTCCCTTGCAATTGTTACAAAATTATATCCATGTAATTTCAGGGTTTTGTTTTGTTTAACTATAATACTTTCTATCAAATTAGAATTTTTTTATTTTTTATTTTTAGAGACAAAGTCTCACTCTGTTGCCCAGACTGGAGTGCAGTGGTGCAATCATAAGTCACTGCAGCCTCAAACTCCTGGATTTAGGTAGTCCTTCCTCCTCAGCCTCCTGAATAGCTGGGACTACAGGTGCATGCCACTGCAACTGCACCTGACTAATTTTTAAAATTTTTGTAGAGATGGGATCCTACTAAGTTATCCAGGCTAGTCTCAAACTCCTGGCTTCAAGCAGTTCTCTCACTTCTGCCTCCCAAAGTTCTGGGATTATAGGTGGGAGCCACCACACCTAGCCCAGAATTTTTTTTGGGGGGGAACAAAACTACAGTATTTCCTGTTAACTACGTTAATCTTATCAGTTTTATCTCCTGAAAGTCTGCCATGTTTCCACCCACCTGTCTATCCTCATAGAGTTTAGGCCCCATCACTTCTTACTTGGACTTCTGAATGGTGTTCTGTCCTCTCTCACTTTCTCTGCTCTTGTCCTCCTTAGTTCCATCCTTGAGTCTACACTGATACCAGAGTGAACTTCCTGAAATACAGATATGATTGGGTCATCTTTCTGTGGCTTCTCATTCCCTCAGAGTGAAGCCTGAATAACTTAACACGGCATGAAACCCTGTGCGATCTACCTCCTTTCCATGCCTTACAGAAACATCATATAGACTCATTGCTCTATCACAGCTCCAGAAATTTGCATTTCCCCTTCACCGTGCCAGGATGCTCCAGTTGCCTCCTCTGCCTGTTGACTTACTACTTAACCTTCTAGACTCACTTAAAAACTCTTGGAAGTCTTGCCTAATCCCCTGAGGGCAGAGCTGATGACTCCTTTCTCTGTTATTTCTCTACCTTCTGCATCCCTCTGTAGTTGTGTTTATCATACACTGGATTATATTTGTTTGTTGACTTGTCTGTGTCTTGAACTAGACTGTGAACTCTTCTAGGACAGAGGTCTTATCTATCTTTTTTATCCCCAAGGCTAAGTGCTCAATAAATGGTTGCTGAATGAGTGAACATAATTCATCTGGTACTCTGCTAATAGTGCTGTTTGCACAGACTAATGTGCCAAACAAATACTCTCAGAATTTGGCTTACAGGATGGTGGGTTTCAGGTAGCACTGTGTGCTTGTTACCAGGGCTCCAGACTCTGAACTTTGTTGAGTGTAGCAAAAGAGAGGGTTTAGTGTGCTGGAACATAATTTGGGTGGCAGCCTGCTGTTTACTGTTGCTCCACTCAAGCTACATGCATGTATCAGACACTTTGTAAGGGCATCTGGTCATGGCCATTTTGAGCAGTTAGTGAAGTCGACTTAGCGAATGAAGAGGAGGTATGGAGTTGAAGCCAAGCCTGAGAAGGAGAGACTGCAGTCTTTTCTTAACTGGTTTCCTGGCTTTTGCCTTTGTGGCTTCACTCCCCTCCCCATATCAGGCTCATCTAAACACCATCCTGTTCATGTCGTGTAACTTCACTGCTTGAAACTCTCCAGTGGCTAAGCCTTGACAGTGCTCTCTAAGACTCTCCACCACCTGCCTCTTTCACCTGTGACTCCCTGTCCTTTCCCTCACTCTCCTTGACAGTCACACTAGGCTTCCTACTGTTTCTACACCTAGGCTCTAGGTTGCTTCCTCCCTCACCTCTTTTAGGTCTTTGCTCGAAGGTCATCTTAGTGACACTTTTTTTTTTTTGAGTCGGAGTCTCACTCTGTCACCCAGACTGGAGTGCAGTGGCCGCTCCCGGCCACCGCAGCCTCGGCCTGCTGGGCTCCGGCGATCCTTCCGCCTCAGCCTTCCGAGTAGCCAGAATCACAGGCACGCGCTACCACGCCCCGCTGATTTTTTAAATTTATTTATTGTAGAGATGAGGTCTCGCTGCCCAGGCGGGTCTCGAACCCGTGGGCTCAGGCAGTCCACTCACCTCAGCCTCCCAAAGGCACGGGATTACAGGCTGAGCCACCGAGCCCGGCTAGTGACACTTTTTAATGGTCACATCTTACCCTCATCCTGACCTGTCTACCCCACAGCTCTTTCTCCAAAGCACCTGCTGCCATCTAATACACTATGTGTTTTATTTATTTTTGGTTTTATCAGTCTCCAACCAAAATGGGAGAGATTTGTTTTCTATTTTGCTAACTGTTGTTTCCCCATGCCTGGCACATAGTAGGTTCAATAAATTTTAATTGAAGGGATGAATGAATTGTGTGAAGAGTACTAGGTCAGGACATCTGGATGTTTTGCTTTTGCCACTTGTTAATTCATGTGTATCAGTAGCAGGTACAATTTACTTATTGAATAAATGTTTGCTTTATAAATACACTATCAGTCTTATTAGCCTTTGAAAGGTATAATTATACTTTTTCTAGCTTTCTGAAATGTGGGAAGTCCTTTACCTTATAATTCTAATCTTCCTAATTAAAGATGTTGTTTATGGTGATCACTGTCTTAATAAATGTGGTTGAAAAACTTATGTATAATCAACATACGTTCTGTTGACCTACACAAATGTGTGATGTGAGGCAGGTTACAGTGATGTTTCTGTGGTCTACCCCTCTTCAGATTGGATCTGGTTGTATTTAATGACACTGGCCATTGGGTTGTTTCTTCACTGTAGTCAGTTGAGTAAAAAAATAGTCTTTATCCGAGTATGAAATATACTGTTAAGTAAAATTTTCAGTATAGAAATGTGTCTTTGAAGTACTTGTATAACCTAGGCAACTTGAATGAAAGCTATCACTTCCTTTACATAATCTTTTTTTTTTTTTTTTTTGAGTTGGAGTCTCACTCTGTCGCCCAGACTGAAGTGCAGTGGCCGTTCCTGGTCACTGCAGCCTCGACCTGCTGGGCTCCAGCGATCCTTCTGCCTCAGCCTTCCATGTAGCTGGAACTACAGGCATGCACTACCACGCTCGGCTAATTTTTTGATTTATTGTAGAGATGAGGTCTTGCCTGCCCAGGCGGGTCTCGAACCCGTGGGTTCAGGCAATCCTCTCACCTCAGCCTCCCAAAGGTGCGGGATTACAGGCTGAGCCACCGAGCCTGGCTCTTTTACATAATCTTAATACTCTAGTGTTTTTGTCAAATCCTGAAATGATTAAAATACTAAATTGAAAGTCTTGTCTGAATCAGTCAACCCATTCATAAGTATTAATAATAGCCAGAATTTAATGAATGTTACCATGGCTAGACACTGTTATTAACACTTTATATGAATTAGCTCATTTAGTAAATATCATCGAGATCTCCCAAGTATCCAATAAAAATAATAGTTGGCTTGATAAGCAAGGAGGGCCAGCTCATTAGAGAGAACTAAAAATTGGACAGAAAAACGTAGATGCGGTGAGACAGGGAACCATATGTAATTTTCCAAGAGAAATGACCTTGAAAGCACTGAGGGCATTTTGGGGTCATGGACTCACTATCCTTTGGTCTGAGGGCAAATAGTCTGCTTTGAGAATATTTAGGTATGTGCTTTATACCTCTCCTGGACTTGAAGCTCTTTAATATCTAGCCTATGTCTTGTGTCTTGCACTTTGCAAATAGTAAGTAACTATCCATTGCCAGAATACATGTTCAAAGCAATGTCGCAGGATGACTTCGCTGGTTATGACTTGCAGAATGAACTGGAGCATTAGGGAATGGAACCAACTCACCTAGAGGCTGTAGTAGTTGAGAAAAGACAAAGTACTGGTTGAAGTGATTATATAGGCACATGATTATATAGTTATGAAACTACTATACAGATTTTTGTGTTAGGTTGTCCTTATTAAGGGAAACCACAGGTTTGAATAATTACTTGTTCCTGTAGTAACATCATCTGTGGTTTTCAAAGGTGTGGTTATACTTTTTCTAGCTTTGTGAAATGTAGGTAGTCTTTACCTTGTATTTCTAATCTTCCTAATTAATGATGCTATTTATGATGATCACTGTCTTAAAAACTGTGGTTGGAAAACTTAATGTATAATCAACATACATTCTGTTGACCTACACAAATGTGTATGGTGTGAGACTGGGGGAGCCTGAAACCATTTGCAGTGATGTCTCCGTAGTCCACCCCTCTTCAGTCCATATCACACCTCTTCTCTGTACTGTTGAATGCAACATCTCAGAGCATTCTCTTGTTATTTCATAACTGACATTTGATGACTGACTAGTTGTTATAGATATTAAACAACAATTATTTATTTAGTTTTTGCTAAAACCCTTACTGTGCTGCTGCGTCATATTTTGGATATTTAAATATGTATGATGTATATATTTTTAATTTAAATTTTATTTTAATAAATTAGACACAGAGTGTCACTGTGTGGGCCAGGATGGTCTTGAACTCCTAGCTTCAAGCAATCCTCCATCAGACTCCCAAAGTGCTGGGATTACAGGCATGTGCCACTATGCCTGGGTGAACATGTGTAATAAATGGTGAGCCCTTGGCCTAGCCAAGCTGTTCTATGAGACTGTCTCTGCGGCCAGGGGGTGTGGGTTGTCAGGGAGAATTTGTTAGCTGGGCTTCCTAGCTAGTGCTTTATCCGCCAATGCATATTGCCTTTTGCTGGACTCTGGTGCATGTTTAAGTATGTGCTTCCCATGGTGGGCATGCCGTGAGTTCTTGTGTTTGGAGAAATCCTATTGCTTCGTAAACTTGATATAAAGCAACCTTCTGAGAAAGCCACCCTGAAGAGTGAGCCTCTCCCAGATTCAATGTGAAAATGGCTTGAATTGTGAGGTTACCTGGAGTGACCTGACTCATGGGGCCTTTCCTAGAACAGGTGCTCATTAGGGTTGGTGGAATGATGAAGAACTTCACCCTGACATTTCCATGCCCTCTTATTTTTGAAAAAGGCTGTGTTGGCGGTGGTAATGAATGGAAGATAATGGCAGAAGGTGATGATAAACTGGAGGGACAAGGGAGGGGGTAAATTGTAAGGTCAGGATGAATCTCTATACTCCCCTGTTCTGCCTCCTTGTTGCTGAGAGTTTTTTGTTCCTATTTCCTAAATTGGTAAGGTCATGGTGGTCTGTGGGGGCTCTGTCAAGTTTCTGAATAGGCTGCTTACATGACTAATTGTGCACTTGTAGTATTGAAGGTTTGTTCTCAAGGCATAGCTTAACAAGGCTCTGTACATCCTTGGAAAAGGCATGGAGCCTGGCTAAAGGCTATGCACTGGTTAAAATAATTTTAGTAGTACAAGTACATGGCCAGTTTGAGTTCAAGATATGTTTATCTTTCTTAAAGGCAAGATCATTTGTAAGTAAAAGCCACAAACAGTGGAGACTTCAATAAACTGTACCACTCAATTTTTGTCTTTTCCATACACGTGAAAAGAGAAAATGAGAATAAATATATTTTACTGTTGTTACAGCTCCATTGCCTCTATTCTCAAAGGTTTTCTTTCACTTTGTCACTAGAAACACCTCAGCTAAAGTAGAAACTGGGTATCTGGTGTTTCTGGATTACTTTCTGAGATAAACCAGAATTCTTACCTGAACACAGGTGTGTGTTGCTTTAGTCTTGATTGGCTGAGGACTCTTTCACAAAACATACAAAGGACAGTTTGTGGATTTCCCTTGGTGGGTGGCTACGGCTGGTGCTTGGTTTGGTTGCTGTGATCATCTTGCTGGGTAGTTACTTATTTACATAATTTTTTTGCCAATAGAAAGTACATAGAGTTCTTGACTTCTGAGAAAAAGAACTTTGAGTTCTACCTTAAAGTAATTTTATTGCTGAGTTAATCAACACACTCTATTCCTACTATAAAAAGATGTTTTTAATAATTCTTCTTCTTGCTAGCTTCTCAAGTCCAGCTTTTTGTCCTTAAGTATGCATGCCTGAATGATGTTCAGTCATAAGGTATGAAGATATCAGGGTTGGGGTTTCTCTCCTTTGATATTCCTTTAGATCAACAGACCTTGGTTACGTCCACCATTCTGGAGTATGTGTTGCTGTGCTCAGTTGGTCTGTGTACTTATGTCACTATAACCAAGGAAAGGTTATGCCACTGTCTGGAATGGTTTTTTTTTGATTCAGAGTCTCACTCTGTTGCCCAGGCTGGAGGTCAGTGGGACAATCACAGCTCACTGTCCTCCAACCTGGGCAATAGAGTGAGACTCTGAATCAAAAAAAAATCATGGTTTACCACAATCACGGCTCACCACAGCCTCGATTTCCTGGGTTCAAGCGATCCTTCTGCCTCAGCCTTCTGAGTAGCTGGGACCATAGGCACACACCACCAGGCCCGCCTAATTTTTTGGTTTCGAACTCCTGGTTTCAAGCGATCCTCTCGCTTTGACCTCCCAAAGTGCTGAGATTATAGGTGTGAGTTACCGTGTTCAGCTGCCACTGACTGGAAATCTTGAAGGTTATGTTCCAACTCCAACTAGTAAAGTTTTCTTTCATTTCTGAAAAAGCCGAGCTAGTTTTCTTTTCAATAAATGTGTTTCAAACAGGGAAAGAATCTTCTACAGATAACTATGGTATGAATGTTTTCGCCTTTTAAGTGCCTGAGAAGTTTAATGGTAGTTGGTTTTTTTAAGTCAGACTTTCAGAAAGTTTACCTGTGTCTAGGGTAATAAATGCACTTGACATTGGTTTCCAGTCACACATAATGTATGTGCATGCATACACGTACACACACACATACACACACCAGCTTTGTGAAATTACTTACCTTTATTGCATGTATACACGGGATACTCTCTATTTTCCCATCTGTTTTATTCTATTTTATTAAACATAAAATGTTAGTCCTGACCTACTAATTGATGTTATGACTTGGTGTTAGATCACAGCCTTAAATTTGCAAAATGGTGCTTTCAATAGGCCTCACCTCTTTCAGGAGGGTTTTTATTATTCTTGTGGGCCAGACAGCTTTTTCTCTATATATAGAAGTTATAAGCTATAATGGAGCTTCTGTGGGTAGTTCTCTGCTTTCTTTTGTTGTTGTTTTTAGTCCTCCGTTTTCTTGGTGCTATAGAAAGGCCTGGCCTATCAGAGTACCTTGAAATGCAGTGCAGATTAGTGGCACATCTTAGAAAACATCTGGTCCCCAACCCGACTTGTGACTCTGAGTACCTAAGCATTCATCCACCATAGCAATTTCTTTTCTGGGTTTTCCTATGCACCACTAGCCTGGGAGCCTGTCAATATGTAAGGAGCAGTGCCTACAAATTGGCTGCAGTACTGAGTGATTCCAGTGCGAGCCTTGTGGCCTGCTGTGGCATAGCGTTGAAGAGCCTGCTAATGCACTCAGGCTGATTCCTTGCACCTGCTGACTGCCTCTAGGGAAAGCCCTGAATAGCAATGTCTGACCAACTTCTGCCTTGTTTCTGTAGAATATTCCTGTCATTATGCTTACTGGTCTGCTGTCCGTCCCCCGTAGAGGAAAATTAGTTGTGACATTTAGTTCATTTAACTTTACTTTTGGATTGTTGGACTCCACAGCCTGTACATATCAGAGATCCTGTGTCTGAACTGGAAAAAGAGCAGTGTTTTCCTGGAAACATAAAGTTATCGTTGTAGAAAACTGCTGACTCATTAGAGATGATTTTCTAAATTGTAGTCATATGGACTAGGTATAGCTTGTATAAAATATTAGACGAATATGCCTTTTACTTATTTGTATTTTTCATACAACAGAAGCTTGCCTCATTCAACTTTTAGAATTCCAAAACAATCCCAAAAGTATTTTTTTTGATAGAGACAGGGTCTCACTGTGTTACCCAGGTTGGTCTTGAACGCCTAGCCTCAAGTGACCTCCTGCCTCATTCTCCCAAAGTGCTAGGACTACAAGAGTGAGCCACCATGCCGGGCTTCAAATTATTGTTAATTTTTTGGCCTTCCAGTTTTTTCAGTTCAGACACAGGATCTCACTCCGTCGCCTAGGCTGGAGTGCAGTGGCCCGCTCACGGCCACTGCATCCTCGACCTGCTGGGCTCCGGCGATCCTTCTGCCTCAGCCTTCCAAGTAGCTGGAACTACAGGCGCGCGCTACCACGCTCGGCTAATTTTTTGATTTATTGTAGAGATGAGGTCTCGCCAGGTTGCCCAGGTGGGTCTCAAACCCACGGGCTCAGGCAATCCACTCACCTCAGCCTCCCAAAGCGCTGGGATTACAGGCTGAGCCACTGAGCCCGGTTGAACATCTTTCTAAAGTATACTCTACATATAGAGCCTGCTTACAGGTCATGGTTTGCACACTACTCACATATGATCTCATGTCATCATGACAACAGTCCTGTGAGATGGGCAGAACAGGTGGCATTGCCCCTTTTGGTAGTGAGAAAACAGTCCCTGAAAAATTAAGTGATTTGCCTGAAGCCATATAGATAATTGGTATAGATTGGATTTGAATCCACTTCTTATGACTTAGTTCCACATTCTTTCTACAACACTGTGCAGCAACTCAGCTCTGTTGCAGAACATAATTTAATCCTGTTTCGATGCCTCGGTGTCACTGTGAATAGTCATTGAGCCTTGTAATAATCTGATGATGCCCGGTGGCCGTTGAGTTTTGTAAGACCTTTGCTTTGGCATGAGGAAGGTCACCACTGCTGTGTTCTTCAACTTCTAGTGACTGCCTTGCCTTCCAGCCTTTTCTGCAAGGCTTTCTCTTTTTACTAGTGTCCTTGTGTCTGCCTCTCGTGGTCCCCAGTAGTCTTTGGTTTGGTGCTTCTCATTTGTTACCTCGTATAGAGGGTCTGGGCAATCTAGTTTACTGCAACCATATTGACTGGAAGACTAATGAGATCTGTAACCACAGTCCTATGAGAGATGCCGTCTGGTCAGAGGCTATTTGGCTTCTTGGCCATATTTTGAGTGGTTAAGTTTGTCAGAAAAGTGAACCCTTGATAAGTGAAAGTTATTGTAGCATATAACTGTGGTTTTTGTTTTTTTACATGTTTATCTTCTGTTGGCTTTCTTTTTTGGTATAAAGTACATGTTTGTGTTAATGTTATGGACTTGTATTTGGGCTGTATTTGGGCTGTATTTGGGCATCTCAGTTCTTTTTGTAAATATTAAATTTTAAACACTTCTGTAAAATCACTCTTGAGTTTTCAGGTAGGATTACCATCTACTGCATTGTTTCACTTAGGAATCAACTATAGCTTTTAAGCTTTGGTTTCACCATTAACTACTTTCTCTAATAATGTGTTGAGTCTCACTCTTTCTTTTTTCTCCATCTGCTATTTGGACACCAAATACATTTACTCATTTTGCACATAGTTGAAATCCCTAAAATTTCTAGTTCACATCTGTCTTCATTTCCTCTGCTCTTAAAAAGTCAAAGAATTGTGAAGATAAGACATTTCTATTATTTAAAACCCATTCTACTCTACTAAACATTTTTGACCAGATACTTTACATGACATTTGATTCTTTTTTTTTTTTTTTTTTTTGAGTTGAAGTCTCACAATGTCGCCCAGGCTGGAGGGCAGTGGCACACTCATGGCCACCGCAGCCTCAACCTTCTGGGCTCAGACGATCCTTTCGCCTCAGCCTTCTAAGTAGCTAGAACTACAGGCATGTGCCACCATGCGCAACTATACATTTGATTCTTATCAACACAAGTAGGAATAGCATAAAATGAGACTGAAAAAGCTGCTCTGAGCCTGTTTCTCTGTGAATTTCTTTGTTTGTTTGGTTTTTTTTTTAATTTCTTAATAAACCACAAATATCCCAGTTCGCAGAATTCACGTGACCTTTTACTAGTCTCACTGAAATACTATAATCCCCATTTTGCATCCTTGACCCACAATGGTTGCTCAATAAGTGCTTTGATTTATACATCGAAGAACAACAAAAATGTTTGAATGCAATTTAAGTAAACTGATAGTAGACATTTTAAAAAATTATGTGACTCAAGAAACAAGACCCAGAGAAAAGAAAGATAGTTTCAAAGAGCATTGTTATCCTGGCTCATGCCTATAATACCAACATTTTGGGAGGCCAAGGTGAGCTCACGGGTTCGAGACCAGCCTGGGCAACTTGGCGAGACCTCATCTCAACAATAAATCAAAAAATTAGCTGGGCATGGTGGCGCATGCCTATAGTTCCAGCTACTTGGAAGGTTGAGGCGGAAGGATTGCCTGAGCCCAGCGGGTCAAGGCTGCAGTGACTGTGAACGTGCCACTGCCCTCCAGCCTAGGTAATAGAGTGAGACTGCAACTCAAACAAACAAACAAACAAAAGCATTGTTATCCTTTCTCCAATTCTCCAAACAGCTATGAATTGATAAAAGATGTTCAATCACAATAGGAAAAGTGTTCGATACCCAACACAGCTCCTCTGTGTTTGGTTGTAAAATGTCAGACAGTGACAATTTTACAGATGTTTTTGGTTTTTGCTGTAATGAAAATTCAAGGAGCCAGGCTTGGTGGCTCAGCCTGTAATCCCAGCGCTTTGGGAGACTGAGGTAAGTGGATTGCCTGAGCCCACGGGTTCGAGACCTGCCTGGGCAACTTGGTGAGACCTCATCTCTACAATAAAATCTAAAATTAGCCAGGCATGGTAGCGCATGCCTGTAGTTCCAGCTACTTGGAAGACTGAGGTGGAAGGATTGCCAGAGCCCAGCAAGTCGAGGCTGCTGTGGCTGTGAGTGTGCCACTGTACTCCAGTCTGGGTGACAGAGTAAGACTCCAACTCAAAAAAAGAAAAGAAAAGAAAATTCAAGGAATTCTGACTGTTTTGTGTTTACCTAATTAGAGAAACCAAGTTTAATAGTTATTTAGAGATCTTACTGAAGTGATGACCACATATGTTCCTCACTTAGTGCCATTTGAGAGCATTTTAGTGATTTGTATACGGTCTCTAAATTGGAGGTTTGAAGGGATTCAACTGGAATTACTTTAACAACAAGTCTAATGTGTTAGGACTGAAGGAACCACAGAGATAACCCCATGTGAACCCTGGTTTGACAGATAAGAAGGGAGGATCCCAGGAGGTGAGTTAGCTTGCTTAAGACCCTGTAACCAGCAGGGGCCCAGTAAAGCTATATCCTCACATTCCTTTCTCCTCTCTTAAATGGCATTGAGAGTGTGTTTCTTTCTATTAGTTTCTCTGATTTTGACATTCCAGGCTGCCCTGAGAAGGTCAAGTGACAGATTCCTTTGCTGCCCTTACAGAGCAGGTTTTGGAAGTTTTTTTATTCACTCAGTCTCATACAGAAAGTTTTCTAAGCCAATGTGCAGAAGACCATCAACTTGCTGTGATAACAAAGGCAGAAGTGGGGAAACATCAGCCCTGGAGACAGGCTCTCTGGTATCATTCTTATGCTACTAACAGACAAAATTCATTCAGTTTTCAAAGAATAAAAGAGGGAAGAAAAAACAAACCAACAACCCAAGAGCCTCAGGCTAGCCTTTCTTTTGTAAGAGCTGAAGTCCCTAGAGAGAGTTGGATAACTTAATAGAGCTGTCAGAAAACTCACCTGCCTCAGAAACAGATGCATTTTAAAACTTTAAACTTAGTATTCTATTTTGACATGTGACTTTTTTCTTGAGTGATTATAGATTTATTATAGTTAATAGCTAAATTTACAGAGATACATTCAATAAAAATAGAACATACAGTGAATCTTAGCCATTACCATGAATAGAATTGTAAGTAACCTCTATTGCAACTTTACTGATGAGAGAGAGAGAGAGAGAGAGAGAGAGAGAGAGAGAGAGAGAGAGAGAGAACAAAGATAAAAAAGGAAAAGGCTCAGATAGTGTGTTCTATATGATCAAAGAGGAGGACCAAAAGAGAGCTGTTTTTGTGGGATACACTTTAGTTTGTGGATCTTGTAACTCTGTGATTATCCTGTACCGTGGCAAGACTCCACCCCTGAAATTGGGCTGCCAATTTGAAGAATCATTTTCTTGCTTATTTTTAAACTCCAAAGGACAGGGGGGACGAATAAAGAAGCCTAAGTGCTGCGGTTTCCTCAAACCATTATCATAGTAAATCCTATGGGTTCTGAAATAACTCACCATTCCTGAAGTTTCACACCGCCTTACTACTGCTCAGAACTTGGCAGCTGAGAAGGAAACGATTAGCTCCTTCCTTGAAGCTTTGTCACCAAGGTTAAAGTAGGTCAGAAGGTGGCGGATGTGGTGATTTCAGAAATATACTACCTTTTTAAAGTAATTCTGTACTTCTTTACGGAGCTTTGCGTTTTCTGGATAAGAAGTTGGCTTCAAAACAAAATATTTTAAGTTTATAATTCTTAAGGAACTTAATACTAGACTAATGTATTCAGTCATCTACGCAGAATTGTCAGGTTTTAACTTGGTATATCTTCCTTTTACTATCTTAGTATGTCTTGTGGAATTTAATCTTTCTGCTTGACAATTGAAAGAAATTATAGTTCAGTTGCTGTCTGTGATTATGGGCTTGTTATATTAACACATACATTGTGGCAGAACTTGTGGTCCTCCTGGTTGGTTGGTACATGAACTTGGATAATTCTGATTTGTAGACTGATGTCTCTTAAGAATGATTTGGGATGGTGATTTTTTGGGGCACAAGAGTTACACCTGTTTATAGTTGAAAGTTGGTTATGGTTTATATTTTCTCAGGCTACTCAGATGTTTATGAGAAACCTCTTTAGGGGTTTTGGGAGATAGAGGAGTTCCCATTGATCTTTTTTCTTAAGAATCAGTCTCTCAAGGATCACACTGATGAAATATACGCATGAAAGGACATGATGCAGTATCTCCCAAGAGGTTATTTTTATGTGTGGTAGACCTTCCAAAATGTAATATAGATATAATTAGACATAGTGGCAATGACAACGCTTTAAGAGAATAATGTTTAGACTTTAGTGGTATTGTTTTTCTCTCCTATAATACATGTCATTGTAAGTTTACTAAGAAAGGGGATTCGGGGTTATTATTATGACATCTTTTGGTATCCTCCCTCCAGCTGGACATAATGGGATCAATATTCTTGTAATAGATACTTCTAGAAAAATTCTTCTTTTTTTTTCCTTTTTCACTTCCATCATCCTTCAAATATTTAATTCAGGCAGAATGAGAATAAGAAAAACTGCTTTCTGAGTTTGCTCTGGTGAACTTGCCTTGAGAGGAAATGGCATCTGCATTTGTGTGTTTGAAAATGAGACCTCTTTAGACTATTAATCTTTCAAGAAATGATAATTTATACAAATTCTGCCATAAAAGTTTAACTATTAATGATCAATGACTTTCATTTAATAATGAATTTTTAATACAGTTGTGTGTAGAAAAAATAGTATTCACTTCTTTAATTTTGAGGAATACATATGTTATTTTATGACTTTTCATAAGAATCAATATATTATTGGTTATGTGTCTCTTACATGTTTTATATACTTTCTACTAACTATTTGCTTCATATGAAATAATGAAGTAATAATAATTCTGGGTCGGGCATGGTAGCTCATGCCTGTAATCCCAGCACTTTTGGAGATGGAGGTGAGAGGATTGTCTGAGCCCAGGCATTTGAGACCAGCCTGGGCAACTTGTCTCTACAATAAAAACCTGTAGTTCTAGCTACTTGGAAGGCTGAGGCGGAAGGATCACCTGAACCACAGCAGGTCAAGGCTGCAGTGGCCATGTGCTTATCACTGTACTCCAGCCTGGGTGACAGAATGGACTCTGACTAAAATAAATAGAAATTAAAATTTAAAATATTAATTCTGACTTTATGTGTTTATGCTACAAGCATGGCTCACAAATACCCCATAAAAGCACTGTAAGTTAGCGTAAATGAACAAGTCCCCACTTTAAGGACCTCTCATGTTAGGTTGGGCATTAATATGTAACACCATGATGGCTGCATGAATAAAGTGACAGGGAGACGTTGTGCAAGGTCGAGATCTTTTCTGCTGCTAGGGAGGAACGTGGCCAAAGGAGGCTTTGAAGTAGTAAGAAAATAAATAAATAACAGGGTGTGGGAGTGGGGGCTACAGTCCAGACAAAGGAAGTAAGAGCCTGATAAAAGATAGTGGACTTTAAGGGATATGTCCAGAACAGTTTAGAAGAAGAATTGATTCCAAGCCCAGGAGAACCTTTATTGTTAGATGAGGGGCTTGGGATTTATCCTTACCTTGTGCTTTTTACATAATTTTTCTCCCCAAGGGAAAGAATAGAGAAATTGGAGTTCTTTTGGACAGATAGCAGGTATGAAGGCCATATTTAGAAAGAAAAACAATTAATTATGAAGGTGCATGCTCTGGGTGCATGCTCTAGGTGGAAGAAAATCTCAGCTATAGGCACGGTGCTTTGAAGGGACATTGGAGCTGGATAGATGGCACAAGCTTCCATAGTAAAGACTCCTTTCTGGGACTGCTGCTTATGGGATATCACTGCGCTTTTGAGGAGATGGATTTTACGGACTAGAGCCCAGTGGACTGCAGTGGGAGTTAAGGCAGCTCATCACATCTAAAGGCAATTGGGAGAGGCTGGAAGATTATCTAAGCTAAGAGCCCCAGTTAACTCATTATTAAGTTTCCTTGGAAGATGGAACCAGAAGGGCCCAAAGTTTCTTTAAAAAAAAAAAATCTAATTCTAGCTGGACACAGTGGCTCATGCCTGTAATCCCACACTTTGGGAGGCAGAGACAAGAGGATTGATTGCCTGAGCCCAGGGGTTTGAGACCAGCCTGGGCAACTTGGCAAGACCTCGTCTTTACAATAACTCAAAAAATGAGCTGGGCATAGTGCCACACGCCTGTGGTTCCAGCTACTTGGAAGGCTGAGGTGGAAGGATCGCCTGAGCCCAGCAGGTCAAGGCTGCGGTAGCTGTGAGCGTGCCACTGCTCTTTAGCCTGGGGGACAGAGTGAGACTCCGACTCAAAAAATAAAAATAAAAAATAATTAACCAGGTGTGGTGACGTGTGCCTGTGGTTCCAGTTGCTTGGAAGGCTGAAGTGGAAGGATCGCCTGAGCCCAGCAGGTCAAGGCTGCGGTGGCAGTGAGTGTGCCACTGCACTCCAACCTGGGAGAAAGAGTGAGACTCCAACTCAAAAAAAAGAGAAAAATCTAATTCTTCTGGTGTTAGGGAAGCTAGCAAAAGTGCCATGAATGAAGTTAGACACAAGGTTCTGAATGAGAGCTACTTTATTGGTTGTGGTATCAAGAAGTCTAGACTTGGCTGTGAAAAAAAAAATGGAAATAACCCATAACCCTAAGAACTGACTCAAGGGAGTGTATTTTTTAAATGGCCAATTAGAGCAGAACCTCCATGGAATTTACTGATGTAAATGAGTCTACCTGAGGCCAGATGCCACTACAGGACCTCAGCTAAGCATTTGTCCAGGTACCTTACAGCTCCATAATTGGTTTGTGTCCAGCATAAAATATCCCAGGATTCCCATATTTCTTAAGGGAAAAGTGAATGCAGAGAGGATGAAGGTTGCCCTTGGGACCAAGCCAGTCAGGTCTGGCTCAAGAGTACAGAAACATCCAACAGGATACAGACTCAGATGATGTTAGAAGGAGGAAGTGCCCAGAACAAAGACCTATGTTCCAGATTTCCCTGCCTGCAGAAGTGGACTGACTGGGGGCAAGTAGAATGGGAGACAAGTTTTAAACTAACCAGGGAAAAAGTAAAATTAGCCAATTTGAAGTTATAATGCTATCAATTTTTTTCCTCCTTTATCTTGTGCCTGGGGTAGTAATAAATATATAGAAAACCCAGACTGAGTCTCTCTCTTGTCTGAGAGATTCAGAATATTGGTACAACCAGAGGTATGATAGGAGAGTAGGGAGGCTGGGACAGACTCAAACTTGGGTAAGATAGTGCCAGTCAGGAAGGTCACAGGTGCCACCAGAGTAGATTCTTCTTCAGAAATCTAGCTTAACGTGGTCATTATCATCTTAAAAGTATCAGAGAAGCCGGGCTCGGTGGCTCAGCCTGTAATCCCGCGCCTTTGGGAGGATGAGGTGAGTGGATTGCCTGAGCCCGCGGGTTCGAGACCCGCCTGGGCAGGCAAGACCTCATCTCTACAATAAATCAAAAAATTAGCCGGGTGTGGTAGCGCACGCCTGTAATTCTGGCTACTTGGAATGCTGAGGAGGAAGGATCGCCGGAGCCCAGCAGGTCGAGGCTGCGGTGGCTGGGAGCGGCCACTGCACTCCAGTCTGGGCGACAGAGTGAGACTCCAACTCAAAAAAAAAATGTATCAGAGAGTTTCAGCACCTTCAGTCTCTTGCAGTATAGGGGGAAAGGGAAAGCACTGGTGATTGGAAATATATGTTCAGTCTCCTCTAACTTACAAAAACTCCTCATTGAGCTGGACATGGTGGCTCCTACCTGTAATCCCAGTACTTTGGGAGGCAGAGATGAGAGGATTTCCTGAGTCTAGGGACTCAAGACCAGCCTGGGAAACTTGGTGAGACCTGGTCTCTATAGTAAATCAAAAAAATTAGCTGGTGGAGAGCCCCTGTGTTCCCCTGTACTTGGCAACCCCTGTACTTGGAAGACTGAGGCAGAAGGATCGCCTGAGTCCAGCAGGTTGAGGCCGCAGTGCTGTGAACATGCCACTGTACTCTAGCCTGGGTGAGTGAGACTCCAATTCAAAAAAAAAAATAGGTATTGCTTGTTTGAAAACAGTAGCCCTCCCTTATCGTCAGATATGTTCCAGGACTCCCAGTGGATGCCTGAAACCATGGATCATACCAAACCTTATATGTATCATGTTTTTCTTATATATTCATGCTTATGATAAAGTTTAATTTATGAATTATGCACAGTAAGAGATTAACAACGATAACTGGTAATAAAATAGAACAGTTAAAATAATATACTGTAATAAAAGTCACATAAATGTGGTCAATCTGTGTCAATATTTCTGTACTAGTATTTTAATATCTCTATCTTAATATTTTCGGACAGCTGTTGACCAAAGAAAGTAAGACTGTGGATAATGAGGGACTGCTATACTTCCTAGTGGATGCAAAACAAATCCTTTAATGGATATGGAAAAGGGCTTTTCTATCTATGTCTGGCTTTTTTTGGCAAGAGTAAGAGTCAGGATGCATACGGAGAAGATATGATTTGCCTGTCCTTTTGTGTGTGTGTGGGTAATTTTGTTTTGTGTTTTGCCAGAATTGAAGTGAATTTTTGAGCTGATCTAGACTCACTCAATCTATGTGTTCTGCAAATTAATTTCTAATTTATCCTCATTCCCCCTGTTTTAGTGAAATTAAAATTAAAATTTTAGCACACAAGTGATATCATCCTGGAGTGATTTGGAATACATAACTACCTAAAAATGTTTGGCTGCATGTGTGGCTGCCACACCCTCTTGTAGAGATAGTGATGTTAAACTTTAACATGATGCTGGATGTTGTAATCCTATGAGGGAGAAAAGTGGTTGCCGCCTTCAGGTCATGATTGGCAAAGACAAGACCTTTGTCCTTTCCAGAGGACCATAAATTCCATGAGTGTGCATCATCCGGGGCCCACTCCCTTTCATGCAGCCTTCCTAGATATTTATTTTTCTTTCTTTCTTTTTTTTTTTTGAGTTGGAGTCTCACTCTGTCACCCAGACTGGAGTGCAGTGACCACTCCCGGCTACTGCAGTCTCGACCTGCTGGGCTCCAGCGATCCTTCCGCCTCAGCCTTCCAAGTAGCTGCAACTACAGGCATGCACTACCATGCCCGGCTAATTTTTTATTTATTGTAGAGATGAGGTCTTGCCAAGTTGCCCAGGTGGGTCTTGAACCTGCGGGCTCAGTCAATCTACTCACCTCGGCCTCCCAAAGCGCTGGGATTACAGGCTGAGCCACCGAAGCCTGGCAATATTTACTTTTCAGCCTTAGTAGCAATGATCACTAGTGGCAGACAATAGCAATTTTAATGGATAGTTCTTTTATTCCTAGTCTGAGCAGTGTGCCTTTTAATGTTTTATTTCATAAATATATTCATGGTTGCTTCATGGTCAAAAACAAGGGATTTTTAAATAATGTTAATATTCTATTTAACATAAAGAAAAGCCCATTCCATTTGCATTGTTTGAGATTAATGCTGTGAAATTTTCCAGTGGTTATACCTATAAGTTTACTTAATTAACAGAAGATGACATTTGTGCTGTTTAGGGGTGTTATATTATGGGAATTTTTTCTAAAGTAAAATTTTAGTCACAGTAAGTACAGGGGTATGGAAAAAATAGGTTTGAAGCCCATGTAAACATACATAGAAGGTAATTAAAAAAAAATCATGCCCCCTCACATAATTCTTACCTTGCTAAATGTGTTAGTTTCCCAGGGCTGCTGTAACAAATTACCACAAACATGGTGGCTTAAAAGAACTGAAGTCTATTCTATCACAGTTCAGGAAGCCAGAGTTCTGATATCAAGGCATTGGCAGGGCCACATGCCTTCCAAAGGCTCTATGGGAGAATCCTTCTTTGCTTCTTCCAGCTTCTGGTGGCTGCTCCAGGCATTCCTTGCCTGTGGCAGCATCACTCCAGTCTCTGCGTCCATCTTTCTATGACCTTCTCTGTGTCTCCTTTTCTCTCTTATTAGGACACTCTCAGTGGATTTAAGATCCACTCTAATGTAGTATCTTATCTTGATTCTTACTTTAGTTACATTTGTGACGACCCTTTTTCCAAATAAGGTCACATTCTGAGGGTAGATGGGAATTTGGGGTGGACACTATTCGACCTGTACATTAAATGATAAATGCTTTAACCTTAGCAAGGGTAACTTAATTAGATGGCAACAGACAAGAAACTATCATTGATCATTATTAATTTTGTGTATTCTTCTGTTATATAACATCACATTGAATTACAGCTACTCTACTCATTTCTTACAGTAAACCACAAGAAGTCAACGACTCTCTGTTCCTGGGACCTGACATAATGCACTAAGCAGAATGTGTGTGTGTGTGTGTGTGTGTGTGTGTGTGTGTGTGTGTGTGTGTGTGTGTGTGTATACCAAAACAAATTAATGGAGTAGGATGGAATTAGAGTTAATTTAGCCTTGTCATTTCATTCAGTTCCCACATATACAGGTGATAAACTGCTATAAAGACCAACTAGTTAGTGATATAGATGTGGCACAAATCAGGTTCTCTTTACTTTCCAACCCAGTGTTCTTTCCCACATAGAGGCATCTCTATTAAAAAAGGTTTAAACTGTGAGTATTCAGAATACTATTAAATACACACAACCTCTCAGACCCTGTTGTATACTAGCCTGTGTTCAAAAGTCGTAATTCTCTAAGGTAGGACTTTCTCTCTTGCTGTGCAGTTTGAAAAGTTGAATCTACCCCCATGAGAATATTTTCAGGAATACCTTTGCAATTCATAAATTACATGGAAGACCACTCAAGATAATTGAGGACAGAGAATGACTCTGACCAACTGTGGAGACAGTCACATGGTGAGATGGAAAATGCTGAGTCAGCTGGTCTGGTTTTGATCTTGATGCAGCTTTACCCCACCGATGAGCTCTACCAGATGAGATGAGCTCTGAGTTTCCTTCTGGTTCTGCTTTCAGAGCTAATGTTGCTGTTTATCATTCCATATGCAGGTTTTTCCCATTTGTACTAGTTTCTAGCTAGAGACCTTATATTTCCTTGTGATCACAGCAACTAGTACGATGACTTCCTCATGGTAGACAGTTCATTAACAAGGTACTGTTGGTGACTCAGGGTGACAAGGAACAGAAACTCAACTAGGATATGATGGGCTATATACGGAAAGCTAAAAGAACATGGAGCATCCTTACAGTGTAGCAGGCTGCAGCGAGCACCCCAGGACACAGACAGATAGATGGATTGGGTCTATGAGTCAGTTTCCTGCATCCTGTAGAGTCAAAAGGAAGACCTGCAAACAGCAACAGGTCCTGTGAACAATGGCCACTTCCTGCACCAGGAGACTCTCAGATCTGTGGGGGAAAGGTCCATGGGGCCACTCAGGGTTCAGATAACACTTTTCACACTGGGTATTCCTGAGGCAGTATTCATAGACTATTTCTCTTCAGATCTGTCATAAGCTTCCTTCTTCACTTTTAACCTGTATTCAAGTGTTCAGTCAAGAAACCCTGAGCTTGCCAGAGTGAAGTTAGTTTTCCTGTGGAGGGGAAGAAATTGAATGATCTGGGATCTGGTGATGGCTACAGAAGTGCAGGAATTGGACTACTCTTATGCTGCCTTTGTTTCCTCATCTGAAAAAATGATAATGCCCTAGAAGTGTAACATATCTCACATTTCTTCCCTAACACTCAAGTTTATTAATAGTAGTACATAGTAGTAATTATGATGGCCAGCACTTACTTAGTGCTTACTATTTGTCTGGCACTATTATGAGCATTTCACATAGGCTCACTGATTTATATAGACAACTGCGTGCAAAGTTTCATATTATAATGTTTAGTGCGAATTATGTGCCAGTGTGTGGTTCCTTCCATATCAGAAAAGGAGGGGGAGCGTGTGAACAGAAAAGCAATAACGAAGTCAGTGACTAGTAAGTCTTAATTAATCGCAAATGGTTCAACGGAATCGAGTGATTTCTTTTTTGTGTTGTGGATCATGTGAAGAGCCGTATCTGCTGTGAGGGAAAAATGCTGAGAGATGAACACAAACAAATGAGCCGCCCTTGTGCTGGTCCACCCTGGACTATGTGGATGATGACTGCTGACCCCCCGGCTCTCCTCCCCTTTCAAGATGATCCTGGGCTGATTCCATGGTGTGAAATAACCTAGGAGATACAGGGAGGTGTCAGCAGCAAGCCCAGCAAGCCGGGGATTGGGCAGTGGCTTCCTGTAGTAACAGGCTGGCCGGCCGCCCCGCTCCAGCAGTGAGCACTGAGGAGGTGGGCTGGGAGACAGCTGTGCCTAGCACTGCAGGCTGCATCGCACCACGGAGCACAGCCTCTCCATGGAACTGCTGCAGTATGTTCTGCCTGAAAGGTGAGGGGGCTCTAGGCCCACTTGAGTGGCAGAGTTCTAGTTAGGGAAGATTGTCAGTTAGCATCAGAGTCTAAATCACAGGGCTTGTTCCAGTATAGTCAAAGTTTGGGAGAGTTTTGTAAGTAGGAAAGTGAAAAAGTCATTGTTCTTTTTTGTTGCAAACAGGAAGAAAGACCTCCTGCTGGGGAGATGGAATTCTCTTTTAGACAGAAAGGACATTTCTCTGTTTGAATGTGTCTTGTATGAGTTTACTAAGTAGTCAAAAGTTTAGAATACAAGTTTTTAATAAACTTAATAAATGTGGGAGTAGCTTACAATTGTAGTATAAGTCCTATGAGAAAAGTTTTCACATAATGAGTTTTTCCTGTAAAGGGTTAGAATGAGTAGAAAGGGGGGAAAGGATTCCCTTGCTTTAAGTTTTAATGGGTAAATTTAGGAATTAACTTAATTTTACTATAGAACATACTCCTTGTTCTAGGTACAAATGGATTATAGCATTTCCTAAGTACTATATGCTGGTGAATATATAAGTGAATGTAGTGATTCCCTGATTAGTTAAAGAGGATTTTCTCTTTTAGGCAATTATTTTTTCCTTAAACTCTATTTTTCTTTCAAATCTTATCAAAATGTAATTAATTTAGGCATGTGAGAGTGTGTTTGTGTGTGTGATTGTTGCAACGACGGGTGGGGGATGCATTTCCTTGGAACTGAAGTAGACTATTTTGTTCATAGCTTTCAGTGTATGTCATTCTGTTGATGGGAAATTCTTGACATCTTTTCAATGTTTGGAAATAAAGCGGTCCTGGCTTGCTTGCTTTGTGGATTACTCCTTTGTCCTCAAAATCTGTTAATAAAGTATAGACATGAATTTTGCAGTCTTAACCTTTGCAGTTTTATTGCCAATTTGACGCCTCAAAACCTATCAGTCTTTAATATTAAACTTTGAGTTGGGATATGGTAGGAACAAGTTTGATAAAATAGAGTAAGAACAAAAAGGAACATCACGTTTTTCTCTTCCCAAGCATTTAATTAATTCTTACTATAGAGAGTACCTAGCTGCAGTGGATTTCTAAGGAACCATGGACTGAAATGAATTTGAGTATTTCTGAAAAATAATTTTAGATGAAAGGAGTTAGGAGCTCTTAATGACACCGTTTCTCCAAAAGTTTTTTCCTCAAAAAAAAAAAAAAAAAAAAATTAGGTGTGAAAAAAGTCAGGGGTATTATTGGATGCTAACCTAGTGTAATTTCCACAGTGCATTTGAAATCATTTTGATCCAGTGATAAATTTAGGTTTACAATTTTTAATTGAATGCAGGTGTGGAATTGTTACTGGGTATGACTTCTGCAGCTCCAACATATTTCTCTCCACCCATTCCCATAACAACCATTTCATTTTATTAAAGAATCTATCAATTTCACAGACTCTTGCTTTCTGCAGTAACTTGGAAAATTTTGAAAACTCAAATGTATGGCATGTGATGACAACTACTGAAGTGTGTGTTCTAATCAGAAATCCACACCGGCACCCTTCTAAAGTCTACTTTCTAACTCTTCCAGGAGCTGGGACAAACAATTGACGTTTTGCTCTCTCCCTGTGATTTACAGCCTCTTGATACACAACCATGATTTTTAGGTTGTCCTTTGTGCTACATATTGAGACAAACCCATGATAAAGTAATGGTGAGTGAGGTTAAATTAAGGAATATGAAGGGCTACTTGTTGAGGCTTTGGCTTCTTACTTTGGAAAAGAGGTCATCCTTAATTGGCTTATTTCTAGGCTAACTGAAGTCCTTGGGGCGATTGGATATGTGATTTTGATTAGCATTGACTTTAAAGGAAACATGATTGCTCTTCTTATGGTTTAAATCATGTTCCTGTGTATTCCTTGTCTTTGCTGAAATAAGACATTCAAATCAGATAGCCTCCCACATTGATGCAGGGTTTCGTTTTCTCCTTTTAGAATATTTTTTTCTGAAGTCAGGTCTACTTAGCTCTTTGTCAATTTTAGCCTTCCTGGAAGAGGGATGTCATCTTTGTCATTAATGTCGCTATAATAACTCATGTAGTTACAATCACTCTTTGCTAGAGCTATTGAAGTATCTTAGATGCATCAGCCCCACCCAAGTGCATTTTGTATGGGCAACATTTGAGCCCCTAGTGTCTGGGAAGATGCTCTCTAAAGTTCCTCTAAGGTTCTTGTGGTTAACAAAAGCATGGCGTGTTGTTCTTTCACCGTGTAATCAATGATCCATCATGGTTTGGGAAGTGAGTTTCTGGCTAATCAAATATGATTAATAGCAAATAATATGATTAATAGCAAACTACCATGTATACCACTCACAGATTATTTTTAAAATTATTTAAAAAATTTTTTTTTGTTTTAACCACTAAAGCTACATGGAACATAATTTTCTCTGAGATGGTTCAGAATGCCAATTTCTTAATTATAAGACATCAGCTTTATCTTTATAAATACTAATTATCTTTGCAGCACTTCTCTAATTATGGTAGAGACTTTTTAAAAAATTTCCAATCCCTCAGTTTGCTATTTTATAAAAACATAAAATTATGTGCTTGTGTATATCACCACATTGTCAAACATTTATGAAAGTCCTTAAACATTTAGCCTTGTTTTCTGTACTAATCTTGTTTTGGACTAGTAGCAAAGCATTGTCCTACTGGTACTGGTTAGTAAACAGATCTGTATTCATTTCTCAAAACTGCCATAACAAATTACCACTAGGTGAGTGACTTACACAGAAATGTGTTATCTAGAGGCTAGAGTTCTAGAGGCTAGAAGTATGAAACCAAGGTGTTGGCGGGGCCGTGCTCCCTCCAAAAGCTCTAGAGAAGAATCTTTTCTTGCCTCTTTTCGTCTCTTGTGGCCTCAGATCCTTGGCTTGTGACAGCATCACTCCAGTCTCTGCCAGTCTCCCCATGGCCTTCTTTCCGGTGTGTCTCTTTGTCAGATGGCTTTCTTTCTTTCTTTTTCTTTTTTTTTTTTTTTTTTTGAGTCACTCTGTTGCCCAGGCTGGAGTACAGTGGCACTCTCTCAACCACCGCAGCCTTGACCTGCAGGGCTCAGGTGATCCTTCTGCCTCAGCCTTCCAAGTAGCTAGAACTACAGGAGTGTGCCACCATGCCCAGCTAATTTTTTTTGTTTATTGTAGAGATGAGGTCTCACCATGTTGCTCAGGCTGGCTCGAACCCCTGAGCTCAGGCAATCCTCTCACCTCTGCCTCCCAAAGTGCTGGGGTTATAGGCGTGAGCCACCACGCCCGGCCAAAATTATTTATTTACTGCTATTTATTTACTCATTTATTTTTAGAGACGAATCTCACTATATTGCCCAGCCTGGTCTTGAACTCCCAGGCTCAAGCAATCCTTCTGCCTGAGCCTCCCAAAGTGCTGGGATTGTAGGCATGAGCCACTGGGCCCAGCCCAGATGGTTTTCTTATAAGGACATCAGTCATTGGATTTAAGTTCCACCCTAAACCAGTATACAACCTCATTTTAACTAATTAAATCTTCAAAGACCCTGTTTCCAAACAAGGTCATGTTCTGAGGTTGCAGGTGGACATGGATTTTAAGGGGACATGAGTTAATCAACCCATTCCAGTGGATCACACGTGAAACCCCATAGATTGTGGGACAGTTTTCTAGGATGTGTGCTGAATAGAAAGCTGCAAGAATGACCATCCAACATAGCCACTTTGATACTATGTATTTGAAACTCTGGCAATGCAAGTTTAAGACAAGTTTGTATGTGCAGGTAGAAGAGTTGAAAATGTATGTACCCATTATGATCAGTCATGCAAAAGAAAATGCGGCCTCTTTATTTTCTTTAAGCGATTCCATTTGTTTCATGAACTCTTATCCTGCTGGGAACGGGAAAAACAAAAAACAAAACTGAACTTAGTTCACTGCAGTCAACTCAGTGTGAGCCAAAATTTTAAACGGTTGCATTAGAGAGCTCAGTCTGCTGGATGACTCAGTCTTTCAAAATTCTCCTGCTTATTCTCCTTCTCTTCAAAGTGGAGTCTATTGCTGAGTCCCCCTTATTAATAGAACAGAAGTGGTAGATGCTAAATGATGTACTTTTGAAGTCACTGGTTTGATCATTACATAATGTTGAAAATTTTAAAGCTGATTATTTTTATCTTTGCTGTTAAATTTTTAAAATAATGTTTTTTTAAAGGACATTGCTTTGAATATTGAAAGGATTAATACATGTATCCTTTTGTGCTCTAAGAATAGTTTCAGTATGCTTTATGAGCTTCATGGACCTCAAGTTCCTGAATTTAATATTGGATTTTACCTGATTCTGCATTCTTCCTAGGGATTTGGAACCTGGGTTTGGTGTTGGTCTAGGTTCTTTCCCTTTCTCGGTCTTTGTGTGCCTTCCAGGATCTAGAAATCTAGTTTTGTAGAGCAGAAAAGTGGTGAATTCCATAGAGTTGGGTGTGTCCCAGCTGCCTGCATGCCCTGGATGATAGGGTCCTGTCTATTCCATTTTCTACTTTACAAGTTACAGATTTAGGAAAGCCTTTAGGTTGTCTAATAATAGCAAAGAGTTATGTTGGAGATTACAGCTATGAACAATCTCAGGCATGTGCTTCTGCTCCTGCAAGGGCAGTTCATATTAGAAACTCAACTCTCTCTTTCCTCACCCTGTACCCTGGAACAGATCACAGGCGTCTTTCCAGTTGTCTCGTGTATGTTGTGTATGTAAAAGAATTCCTTAGATTCTTTTCTTGGCAGCATTTGGAAAATAATGTCAGGAATCAGAAACAGATTTGTTATTTCTGTACTGAAACAAGTGCATTTTTCAAGTGCACTAGCAACAACATTTGCTCTGGAAGGTCCCCCACCCCTTCTTAAATCTGGTAGTAAGCTGTCAGATTATCAGCGAGCAAAGTTTATGCTGTATTTGATTCTGAGTCTCATTCTGAAAGACTTTTAAAAACCAGAATGCAAAGCAACCCTGGGAATATCACGTCTGTGTGACTCTGGACATTTTACCATTGTATGTTCAGATTTTGAGTTTTATATAAATTAGCAGTGGCTTTTGGCCCCATCATTCTGCAAGTGTTTCCTATTCTTTCCCCCTCCTTTCATTTAAAATTGCGTATAACTGTTAGTCGCTAATCTGCAGCTACTAAGGGGAATTCACATTTGCTCAATCTGCAATTTAAAGTAGCAATTTTAATAAACGGATGACAACATGCATTTTTCAAACTGGTGGGGAAAACCCTTGAAACATAATAAAGGAAACCAAGCTAGCCCTTTATTTCTTTTGTCTTTCCCTTGAAAACTTTATCATGCTTTTTAGTTCTCTCTTTCCTTCCACGAACAGTCAAAATTTAAACATGTTGTAGTAGAAGTCAGATCACCAAGCCAAATAAATAGGGTGTGTAATGTTATAAATGAGGAGATGCTGTCCCTGCGACTGAAAGAGCAGTGGACAGAGTTGCCGCTTGTAGCGAGGAGAACCTGGGGTCTGCCTGTTTCTGGTGCTCTGTGCAAGTATAACGCTCTGGGTAATTTGGTGGAACTGAATCAAATGACTTGAATTATTGGAAGCACTGGCAAGATTTCAGTTTAATTCTCCACCTTAATATCTCCTGTGCCATTTTGACCTATTCTTATTTTCTTTCTTCGCTGATTTTCATGTCTCTCTTTTTTAGTCCCCCTCTGCCCCTTGGCATCCTGCTCTCTGCCCATTGGGGGAGCAGTATTACACCTAAGCCATATTGAACTCCCCCCAGTTACAAAGAGGTGATCAGTAGTCTGCACACACAATAGTAATGGTGATAGTTAACAGACGAAGGCAGATAGATCAGCGCAATAAAGGCAATTTACCACTCAGGACACCATGTCTCCACCATTAGCCAGGCACAAAGGTATGCAGGGGTATGTATTTTTCTATTTTAAACATCAGAAGAAAATACTGCTGAAAACAGCCTAGGGGGTCTTTAAGCAATTAATTGCTTTTGCATGATTAAACAGCTTGGGAAGATGAAATGATAGGGATGTGGGGTGGAAGATAAATATTCTTAAACTGAGAATGTAAGTTATTTTATGAAATTATACATACCAATTTAATTTAAAATAAAGAGATCTTAATTTGACAGGCAAAAGAATGACAAACTATTTGGTGTAATGTCAGCAGCATTCATCTTTCATCTAGTGATTACGTGATATTGATCAGTTTTTGTTAACTTAGATTGGGTTCAGAATTTGTTGTTACTGTCAAAATGTAATTAATCCTGAGAGCCTTTGAAACAAAAAGTTATGTTGCCTTGACCATGGGTTTAATTAATAAGCAGGGCGGGTGTGTGATAAGAGATATGTAAGCATTCAACACCACTTTAGTTTGAATGTCTTCTTATAACAAAAAGATATAAATAGCATAACGTGAGCGCTGGGAACCATGAGTTGCTATATGATTTAAGTGAATTCACGTTTACATGACTAATAGTTTTCAAAAGGTCAGATATAATAGATGCCTGTGCTTGTGAAATTTTGCAAGTCAGCATTTAAGAGCAACAGAGAAAGATGTCTTCTTTGATGACCACAAGAGGCCATCTGTGTTCCTTATCATTTTTGTTTCACTGAGTGAACTATACAAGGTTCATTGTTGCTGAAACTTGCAGGATAAAAGTTGGGACAGATGCCTCTGCTCTCTCAAGGGAGATGATATTGAGAGCAGGAGTCAGGAGAGGATGACCAGTAACTTGACAAGGGGTCTTCTTAAGAAAGGGAAGGTAGAGGAACCCAATGGGGCCTGGCTGGTGAGCCTGGCAGGTGCCCAGGAGATCCCTGAGTTTGTAGAAGATCCACTGGGGAAACTGAGTTACACCAGAAATCAAGAATAGCGACTTTTCTGTTTCCAACCAGAAAATGTTCCTCAGCAAATGAAAAAGGGGCCTCGGAAAATGCGTTGGTGTCAGCTGTATGAGATGCCATGGCAGAAGAAAGTGAAGTCTGTGGCAGCACCTGGCACCCAGTGGCTCCCTCTCGCCTTCCTTAGCCATCTCTTCCAGATTTGCGTTTTTGCTTTACCTGACCCTTTTCTAACTTTAAGAATACTTAAGCTCTGGTCCCTTCTTTTTTCCTGGCAATCTGTTATAACAGAATACCCACTATTTCATGTAAAAAAGACCAAGATATCCCAAGGTAACTAATTTATATATTAAAACTTTCCCAAGATTTGTTGATATTTCGAGATACTTATGAAGTTCATCAAGTCTGACCAAAATGTTTTGGTAGAATATGGGGTGTAAGTGTTGGTTCACCATATGTTGATGGGCACTTTCCATGTGCCAGATGCAATCCCTACCCCCAGGAAAGCCTTTCATCTTTTATTCTTTGAACTTTTCCCTAGACCTGGGCCTCTGCAGCCCTGAGACTTCTGGCTGCTTTCCTATCCACTCCAAAAGTACTGCTACTTGTGCCTTCTTTTAGGAGTTTCTCTTTCCCCAAGATTGACTTTGAAAACAAAGCTAAACCAGAGATTTAAAAGTTTCTGTACCAATCATGACCCAAATAACAAAAACAATTAACATACACTATGGAAGAAGATTCAGGATATCCCAACTCTATCTATTAATCACATCAGCTTACCCCTGGAGTAAAAATCTTACCTCTGAGAATGACGTATACCCAATACAATATTGGGGATGAAATAATAATTTACATAAGATGTTGGGTGTTTTCTCACGTATTTTTTAAAAAATTGACCTCTAAGTGCTTTAAAAAGGTTTCTGATTAGACTTAACTTGGTCTTGTCAAAGTAAAGACTAATTAGTACCGTAATTTGCAAATAAGGTGTTACTGCATAGTGAGAGAGGCAGATGTATTTCTCGTTTTTTCATCGCGGCTTATTTACGCCAAGTTTTAAAAAGTTTTCTGGACTTGTGCAGTTGTATAAATACATCCAGATGAATAAAAGTATTACAAGTCACATATACTGGCAAAGGAACATTGTAGCAACACAAATATTTTGAAAGCTATGTAAGCCAGTGAGAGTATCCGGATACTGTTCTAACGGCTCCAGCGGAAGTGTTTGCTGCCACGGCAATTGAGACAGAACCTTTCCTTTTTGGAAATGTTTCCTGGCAGAACAAATACTTGATTAAAATGTACAAGATTTGGACTGCTCAGTTCATGCCTTTTATAAAAATTGTTTTGTTTTTGCAAAATTTCTGCATATCAGGATGAGAAAAATCGGTGGAGAGTTTTATCCTTACACTGGTGAAGATGTCCTTATTTTAGGGTGACTGCCATGCTGAGCTCCCCTTAATCGTTGTTTTTTTTCTCTTCTCCCTATATTTCTTCTTCTAACAGTAATTGGCAGCTGATTTTTCACCTCAGAGAGAAAAGGTTAGTGAGTCTAAGAGTTTTCTAACTGAATTGTTAGCCAGTAAATTATGATGGAAATTTAAAGTGAGTAGCATACTAGAAGGATGACATTATATTTCCATCCTTCCAAAAATGCAGAATCCATAAACACTGAAAGGATTGAATGCAGATGAATAAATCCGTGATGGTTTTTAGTATGATTTAAGTATAAAACTTTAGTTTGATATTTGCCATCACTTCTAGGCGTGGGCTTATAAAACCACTCCATCACCCGACGAGAATGCCTAAGTTGAGACACAGAGTGCCTTTTCTGCCTGTCACAGAAGGCTAACACTGGATGGCATGGCAAATATTCTTAATCTGTGTTTGTATGCTTTTTGATTGATGAGAACACATTTGGCTGAAGATGAGTTTGTCTTAATAGCTCCCAACCCTCACTCACCTTTGTGCTTTTGCAGAATGGATCCATTGTTGGCGTGTTATCTGCAAAAGATAAAGTGTCTGTGAGCTGGGGGGAAACTGGAACCCCCAAAATAGGTGTTCGTTGGCACATGACATGCCATGGGGATCTCCCAGGTTGTTATTTTGGACTGTGTTTGACTAGATTTCCTTTACTCTAATTTTCCCTTTCTCCCTTTTTAACTTTGGAAAGTAATCTTTAAGCTCTTGTGCATGAAGAATCGCTATTTCCCTTTGTCTTCTGTCTGACATTGGCCCCCAGCAACTAGCTCAGTGTGATGTCTAAAATTAGATCAGCCTGTATGGATGCCCCATAGGAAAATGAGAGAACAGGCGCTCTCTGCCAGAGTACAGCTTTCCTCACCGCAACAAGAATTCTTACTTTAACCCTACTATACTTCTCTAGTCAGTGTCAAGAGTCCTTTGCTGTTTTCCAGTAAGACAATCTAGTATTTGATATATGTTGGTAATTCCTGGATTTCTATCTCTAGCCTTGACTCCCACCCTAAACGTCAGATGTGAATATCCAGCTGTGGATGTTTAAATGACTTTATGAACGCCCCACCCTCATCTATTCTGCCTCAGGTTTCCTCATTCAGTGGCACGTCAGTCCTTCCCGTTGCTTAGACCAAAGACCTCAAAATCACTTCTGACTCCTCTCTCTCTCTTTCTCCACATTCAATTTGTCAGAAACTCCTATTGACTGTTTTTAATCTGACTACTTCTCACCACCTAAACTGCTACCCGCTAGGCCATGTCTCACCTGGATTATGATACTAGCTTCCCTTGATAGCCTATTTTCAACCCAATAGCCAGAGGAAATCTTCTAAGATAAATGAAATTGCACCATTTCTTTGCTTAAAGCCTCATTTCACTCAGAATAAAACCTCATCTTAGCAGTTTGTCTTTGTTTTGGGAGTATCAATCATAGGCCAAAATGAAACCATGGGAGGAGACAGGTTGTTTTCTAAGCACAGAACTTGCAGCTGTGTCAGATCCATTCGTCTGGAAGAAAGGAAAAGGTTTCCCTGCCGTAACTCAGTCTCAGGTGAATCCTGTTCTTGTTGGAGGCTTATAGAAGGTATGGTCTTTTTTTTTTTTTTTTGAGTTGGAGTCTCACTCTGTCGCCCAGACTGGAGTGCAGTGGCCGCTCCCGGCCACTGCAGCCTTGACCTGCTGGACTCCGGTGATCCTTCCGCCTCAGCCTTCCGAGTAGCCAGAATTACAGGCATGCACTACAACGCCCGGCTGATTTTTTTATTTTATTGTAGAGATGAGGTCTCGCCAAGTTGCCCAGGCGGGTCTCGAACCTGCGGGCTCAGGCAATCCACTCACCTCAGCCTCCCAAAGCGTGGGATTACAGGCTGAGCCACCAAGCCCGGCTGAAGGTATGGTCTTTAATGAGACTCCATCTTTTCCATAATACAAATAAGGATCATTTCACCCCATCTCACTTTATCATTAACAGTAAGCGATCTGTGTTCTAAATGCAGCTGCAGAGATTTACCTTTGAGTTTTATTAAATAAGGTTGATAGAGTTTCTTTTGGAAATTTGAAAATTTGATTCCCAAGGCTTAATTGATAGGGATTAAGTTAGAACTAAATAGTAGGGAGGGTATCCAAATTAGAGAGCTAACTTAAATGTTTAAGCAGTTCAATTTTTATTTTTATGTGTGTGTCTATTGTGTGGTCTATTGTGAAACTCTAATTCAACAACAACAAACAAACAAGTCTTTTGATAAGACAGAATATTACACACTTTCAAAGTTCTCTGACAACTTTAACAGCATGATTAAAATGGAGCATTCCAACCCAACTCATTGAATGAGATTTGCATGTTCTTTGGAACACAAACCTCTTTTTGTTGTGTGGTGGTGATGCGCTTAGATGCTTTGACTTTCCTATTAGACTGTAAACTCCATGAGGGTTTAGCCCATCAACTTGATCATGGATTCCAATAGATAATTATTGATTATGGGAATGAAACATTTCATTTAGTTCAGGTGAAAAGGACTTTAACCATTACTCTATGAAAATAAATTGTCTTTTTTTGAGGATGGCTTAAAATATAAAAGTAGGTTTGACTGCTTTCAATGGGACTAGAAATTACAGACAATAAGCAGAGAAAGATTTTTAATTCTGAGTTTTATTTATAGCAATCCAGTAGAAAAATCTAATGAAATTATTCCAATTATTAATGACTTGTAAGAGGGGGAAGCCGGTCACAGAGGAAGAGAAAAGTTAATGTATTTCTAGAAATTCAAACATTCAGAACAAATGAGTCTAGACTTTGTGGTGACAGGAAAGGAGGTGAATGTTCCATGTACCTTCTTGGTCTTCAAAGTGGCGAGGCACCCTCTGGGAAATGGCCAATTCCCTGCTGGCTCCTCTCAAGCACCACTCTGAAGTAGTTACACTTCTCTTGACTAAAGGATTGAGGATTTACTCACCAAGGAGAAACATACCCTTTATCTAAGCACTTTCTTTCCTCTTGGGTTTCAGTTTAAAAAAATAAACAACACTCCAATGCATAGTCCCATGAATGGGAAATTGATCATAGACAAGAAAAAAAGGAAAATGTAAATTATTTTTAAATTATGAGATTATTTTCTAATAGCAAATTCTCATTTAAATGTGTGTTTTTTCATATAATATCTATTGTAATCACTGACATTTTATTTCCTTTGGTGTTTCTACCCCCTGTTCTAAGTTTTTAGGCCCACTGGATTCTTTTCTGAGGCTCCCCTGTATGCATTTCATTCTGTTGCCATTACAACCTTTGTTCCCCATTTTCTCTAAATATGTTTACAATCTGGTCACTGGATTTCTGTCTGTCTTAAGTACTATTTGAACAAGTGATTATTACTCAAGACCTCATGTCAGAGTGCACCTAGAGGTACTCTGTTAATATCTGTTGAGTAGTTGAGTGCTCAGCCGCATTAGAGACTTTATTCCTTCTTTTTTTCCTCTGTGAACTGTTATGGTTATTAAAAATTACAGGAACCTCAATCTCTGATAGGCTATCGTTTCAGCTTCTGTCTTGTAAGTGGACCCATCATTTTAATACCCAGATGAGATCTTATTAGACTGAGAGCAAAATTACTGCATGTGAAGCAGAAAGACCCTTAACCTAGGAATCAGAGAGCAATTCTGATCCTGGATCTAGCATTTATTGACTCTGAGTAAGCCACTTACTCTGAGCCATTTTTCCCCATCTAGTAATTAGAAGTGACTGCCCTGTCTGCTTGATGAGGTGATTTTATGAGGGATGAGATAAGGTGCCCAGAATATAGCTGGGAACTGGGGGTCCTCTTTGCTTCCTCCTCTTCCATTCTCTTTACCTCCTTTAAATTCCACCTCTTTCATTATGTCCTGGAAGCCATCTCTTCTTTCTTCCTCCGGCCACTAACCATGGAGTTAGTGATGTGACTATCAGCATCTCATGCCTTTGTTGCATTTACAGACTCCTAATCCACTGATTCTGAGCTAATTACCTAGCATCCCTTCTCCAAACTCTATCTAGAATGGGAGCAGCAGACCACAACTCTTTCTTCTCTGGTTAAAATACTTAAGTTCCCTACCATCCCGTGGCCTTTAGGATAAAGTGTACATTCCTTAATGTGACATAGAGGAGCTCTTCCTGGAAAAGGATGCCTCTTAATTTTCCCCTTTAGCCTCAGTTCTCACTAGCCTCTTCCCCCATTCATATTCTCCACTTTTGTTTGCCTTTCTTTGCTTGTGCCAGGATCCTCTGCCTAGAAGGAATATGTTTCTCCCTTACTACTTCATCCTGGTGTTTATATTGGACTTATAAGACTCAGCTGAGATGTTACCTCTCCTTGGAAGTGCTCCATAATATTCCAAAGCTGGTTGTTAACTCCTTCTCTGTGTTGCCTATCACATTGTCATACAGCTGTCTGTTTTCTTGTGATAGGCAGTAAGAACTTAGTAGGCAGGGAATGTGTATTATTCATTATTCTTGATGCCAGGAATCACATGAAGATTGACTAAGTTAATTCATTCATAATTGAATTTTTTAAAATAAGAAAGAAAATTCTGGCGTATCATCTGGCTTAGTATTAGAAACAAAATAAAAAGCATTACCTTACCCCCTAGTATGATGTCATAAACTGTTCACACCTGGAATACCATGACTCGCTCCAGCAATTCTCTCTAAATAATTCCTGTGGAGTTGAAATGCACAAGTAATGTTAAGTAAGATTATTTACTGGGAAGGAGAAGTAACTGTGCCAAGAAATCCTAAAATAATTAGGATTTTACCTGGAAAAATTGTGCTTAAGATGCAGTACCACCATATTCTATGAGTAAATTAACATGGATATTGTCAACCAAAGCCAGGTATTCAAGACTAGTGTAATAGTGTTTATTGCCAGGCATGGTGACTCGTGCCTGTAATCCCAGCACTTTGGGAGGCAGAGGCAAGAAGATTGCCTGAGCCCAGTGATCAAAGACCAGCCTGAGCAACATGGTGAGACCTCGCTTCTACAATAAATTTTTAAAAAAATTAGCTGAGTGGTGGCGCATGCTTGTGGTTCTAGCCACTTGGAAGGCTGAGGCAGAAGGATTGCCTGAGCCCAGCAGGTCAAGACTGCATGGCCGTGAGCGTGCCACTGTACTCCAGCCTGGGTGACAGAGTGAGACTCTGACTCAAAAAAAAAAAAGTATTTATTATCTGGAATGGTGATAAAAACTAAAAATATAAACTCATTCAAGAAAAGTACAGATAAAAAATGTAATGATTTGGTTTGGACTGCTGTACCAAAGTGCCATCCATAAACTGAGTGGCTTATAAGCAACAAAGTTTATTTCTCACAATTCTGTAGGCAGGAAATCTGAGACTTGGGTACCAGTACAAGTTCTGGTGAGGTTTCCCTTCCAGGATGTAGACTGCTGTCTCCTCATTGTATCCTCACATGGCAAAAGAGAGCAAGAAAACTCTCTGGGACTTCTTGTATAGGGGCACGAATCCCACTCATGAGGATTCTACCCTCATGACCCAATTACCTCCTAAAGGCACCACCTCCTAATACCATCTCATTGGGGAATAGCATTTCAGCATATGAATTTTTGTGGAAACAAACATTCAGTTCATTGCAATCCATAATTGATTATTAAGACAAAATTGTGTGAGTCTTCTAGAATTAAATAATCCAAATAATGGAAAACTCCTCTACTATACTGACTACAATAGGCAAACATTTTTGATCCCATGACTTTCATTTCCTGATTTCATGCCTGTTAATATGTCGCACCACATGGCAAAAAGGAGCTTTGCAGATGTAATTAGGGTTATAATCAGTGACCTTCCCGAAGGGAGATTAGCATGGACAGTCCAGGTGGGCTTAATACAATCTCGGGAACATTTTTTTTTTTGAGTTGGGCATCTCATTCTGTCACCCAGGCTGGAATGCAGTGGCATGCTCACGGCCACCGCAGCCTCAACCTGCTGGGCTCAGGTGATCCCTCCGCCTCAGCCTTCCAAGTAGCTGAAACTACAGGCATACACTACCATGCCTAGCTAATTTTTTGATTTATTGTAGAGATGAGATCTCACCAAGTTGCCCAGGTGGTCGGTCTCAAGTCCCTGGGCTTAGGCAATCCTCTCACCTCAGCCCCCCAAAGTGCTGGGATTATAGGCGTGAGCCACTGTGCCCTGCCCTCAAGAATATTTAAAAGCAGAGCTCTTTCCAGGCTAGGGACAGAAGGAGAAGTTGAGAGATTCTAGGTGTGAGAAGGAATCAGTGCGCTGTTGCTGGCATTAAGGTGGAAGGGGCAGAAGGAAACTGAGAAGAAGCTGAATTCCACCAACAATGAGCTTGGAAGCAGATTCTTCTCCACAGCCTCCAAATAAAACCCTAGGCTGGCCAACAGTTAGATTTAGACCTTGTGAGAACCTTACAAGGGTCCCAGCCACGTACTGCTAACGTACAGAACTGTGAGATAATAAATGTGTATTATTTTAAGATGCTAAGTTCGTGGTCAGTTATTATAACGGCATATGATACAGCTCTCATAGAGGCAACATTAATTGAGAATGAGCCTTTAGAAAGGCTGTAGAAAATGACTTCATCCACAAAACAAAATGAGAAATGGAGTAGGAATGTCTTGGCTTGGGAACCTTTCTAGTGGGAAGATTTGATTTTCAGTAGACCTTAGTATTAAATTGACTATGTCTGACAAACACTCAAACTGAATGTCCTTGCTACACCTGTAAGGGGCTCTTTATTTCTGGCTGATGCAAGATTTTTCCATGACTTCTGGAACATCATAGTTGACCCAAGGCATGCTCCGAGTGTGTTTTAGACTTCCAAGGCCCCAGTGGAAAAATCAACCAAGGGGATCTTACACTATTATATGCTGAATTTATGCAGGAAAGCCTAACAATAATAAATCCAAGGAATGAAGGTTGTTTTTGGTAGTAGAATATCAAAGGCTCATTCTCCATTTTTCGAAGTGTTTTGGAAAAGTAGGACATTTGAGATGTTTACTTCTGCTCAGCACTGTTTTTCTAATGCTGCTTTTATGAGAGCCATGTTCTTTGTCAAAGGCTCCCTCAAACCTCAAATACTTGAAACATACTAATCTTGTTCATCAGAAGAGAAGATTTGATTTTGACTTCATTTCAGAAATACTGTACTCTCCTACTGCAATTCTAAACGCCATTCATTTTAGTTGTCATGTACAGGACAGGCAAAGACTTAATTCTGGGTTGTGTCTTCTTACCAATGTGGTGAATTTGTCCACATTAAATATTGAAGCAGCTGACTTGATATCAAAATAGAGAACAGTTGTATATGCCCTGGATGGTAATAGCAGTTAGAAATGAACAGTTGAGGCCGGGTGCAGTGGCTCAAGCCTGTAATCCCAGCACTTTGGGAGGCTGGGTAACTTGGTAAGACCTCATCTCTACAATAAGTCAAAAAATTAGATGGGCATAGTAGCGCACATCTATATTTCCGGCTACTTGGAAGACTGAGGCAGAAGGATCGCCCTAGCCAAGCAGGTCAACACTGGGGTGACAGTGAGCATGCCACTGCACTCCAGCCTGGGCAATGGAATGTGATTCCAACTTAAAAAAAGAGAAAAGAAAAAAAATTAACAGTTGATAATCCTTCTTAATCACTTGCCTTTGCAGAAATTAAGTGGCTATTGCTTACATGAGCATGAATTATACATCTATCCCTCTCAAAACACCAGATAACAAGATTGTAGATAAATCCTTGAATGACTAGCCAAGGAATGAAAGTTTAAAAGACGGGCTAGGTTGGCAGGTAAATTGTCTCTCTTCATTTCCTTTCTTCCTTGACTCTAAGACTTGGCACAATTGTCAACCCAGATCTGCTTTGATTTTTTTTTTCTTCTAAAGATGACCTCATCCCTTTCCTTGAGAAGAAAGCTTTGGCTCTTCCACTTCCATCCTGCCACTCTCTTTTGCTTCTCCATCTCTTCTTTGAGTATTAGGAATATATGTTCAAAAGTAATGCAGGAAATAAAATTTGGGTATTTGAGGCTTATCATGTAATCATCTGGTATTATATTTACTTATACAGCCTTATAATTATGTCAAATAGCTTACTTTCCATAATCACCGCACCTGACTCTTATATGTGTAATTTACCAGTTTCCAGTAGACTACAAAATATGAATTGAACATGGCCCATGAACCTCAGAGGAGGAACATAGGAGGAATAAATAAGGAACAAGGTCTGGCATCCAGTCTGCAGGCTCTTGTTTGAGACTTTCTAATCACTAATGACTTTGGCTCAGACAGTGGAATTATGTGGCAAGTCACTTAACTTCCCAGGGTCCCAGCTCTTTCATCTCTAAAACACAGATGGTAATTCCCTAATTCATAAGAGCTTCATGAACTTTAAATGGGGTGTAATGCATGCAAAGCTGGTCTGGAACCTGGCTAGACCCAGGAACTGTTAACTACCAGTTTGCTTTCTGTCATGTGTGTGTGTTAAAGGCCTCCATAGCCCCTGAAAATCTAACTGGTATTTGTCATGCTGTAGCCTCAAAGAGGATCTTTTCACTTTGGGTTTTCAGTTTCCTAAGTGGATTGGTAAGGAGCATAGTGTGTACCCACTTCTTGCCACTGTTCATATGTAAATGTTCCCAGCAAATGCCTGGACACTGGTAATCCTGCTGCACTCTGACTTGCCATTTATCTTGAGCCATAAATTCAGCCACTATTCACAGATGCAAATGAGGGGTTTTGTTTTCATGGTGCTGCAAGGCTCATAAGCCTTATTACTTTTCTGTCACTTCACATTAAAAAAAGAACAGAAACTTTTTTTTTTCTCGCACGTTTACCTTCCCTGATTCAGAGTTTCAGACTGCCATTTGAGAGCAAACTTGGAACGGTCATCTGTCTGTATGATCATTGGTGTTTTGTAGTGCATTTTTTTTTTTCTTCTGTACTGAATCTCAGTTTCCAAAATATGTAACCATGAAAGAAATCCTTATCGGTACAAAATCCAGTGCTGTCTCCCAGCACTGGTCTTGACCCTGTGTGTCAATAGGATAAAGAAGAGGAGGCTGGGGATCCAAGGCATGGATTTGTGTGCTGCTTAGACAGCTGGCTCGATTTGCTTTCTTGTTTAAACACTGCAAAGCAAAGACAAAGACGCTAATGTTAGCCACATGACAGGGTGGAGTGCCTTCTTCAAGCATGTCTTGAAGCAGAAAGAAGCAGTCTAGATGCTGGCGGAGTTTCAAAACCTACCAAGAATAGCAAACTTTTTATTGATACTCTCGAGATGGATTTTGTTCAACTTAAGACTGCGTGTCAGTTCATTTTGAAATTCATTAGTCTAGTAGTTAAATATAAAGGAAAGAAGGATATTTAAATACAAAGGCAGACTCTTTTAGGAAGTAGTGATGTAGAGAAAGTTAGATTTCAAAACTAATGAGATGTGGCCAAAGCTATATGCTTACATGTTTTTATTTTTATTTATTTATTTATTTTTTGAGTTCGAGTCTCACTCTGTTGCCCAGACTGGAGTGCAGTGGCCACTTCCAGCCACCGCAGCCTCAACCTTCCAAGTAGGTGGAACTACAGGCGTGCACTACCACGCCTGGCTGATTTTTGATTTATTGTAGAGATGAGGCATTGCCAAGTTGCCCAGGCGGGTCTCGAACCCACGGGCTCAGGCAATCCACTCACCTCAGCCTCCCAAAGGTGCAGGATGACAGGCTGAGCCACTGAGCCCGGCTCATGTTTTTATTTTTAAAGAAAAAGGAATAAAAATTAAGATTCTAACTGGAGGAAAATTATAAATGAACATAGTTATTGAAGAAGCTTATAATAAAAATAGAAAAATGGAATACTGTCACTCATAAGCAGACCTTGAGCAATTATCATAATACTGTAAGAAAGGGATTGGCAGTAGTGGGCAACTGCAAGGGGAGGGGAGCACATCTCATCAACAAGGGTATCTGCATAATGAACCTTTGTATACCTAATCCTGAATTGTACCCTCCTTCTTTAAAATAAAAAATAAAAATAAAAGAAAAAATGGAAAGCCCACTGGGATTTTTTTCCCCATATATTTACAGGTGTTCTGGGTAAAATAGAGGCAAGGAAATGGTAAATATAATATAAAAAGGGAGAAACCAGGGAGCCATATATGACAAAATGGGATGTTTTAACGTTGTGATTTGGGAAGTCAAGAACACACTTATTATTTATTTATCTATAAAATTTTTATTTTAGAGATGTGGGGTACAGTTCATAGTTAAGTATACAAATGGTCATTGTACAGGTAAAGTTCAGGCCTCACTGTGGTCCCCACTTCACCTGGTTTGAGATCAGGTACCCTTATTGATGAGGTGTTCTTCCCCCACCCCCCAAGAGCACATTTAAAATTGTATTTTTATTCTTGGGATCATTTTGGCCAAATATTTTCAACCCATTCTTTTTTCTAAAAGGCTCCTTCATCATATCCTCAAGTATTTCTCCATCACTTGTCATTAAAGCTCTGCTATATGCCCTCATGTCTCAGTGCAGCTAACAGTCCTTTCTATTTTGTTTGGCTACAAATTACGTTACTGATTTTATGCATTCTAGGTTTGGTTGCCTTTTAGAGTGAGCATATAGGATTGGATCCTTGCTATTTCTGACGACCAGAGACATTTTCTCTTATCTGTATCACACAATATTGTGCCCAAAATAGAACTTAGATTTCAACTAGTGTGACTGTGTCACCACAGAGGTGAAAAATCCAAGGCCCAGGAACATTAAGGTTTCAGGTCTCACATGCCAAGCTGAGGCCTAGAAATTTCGAAGGTTGACCTAGGCCTGCTCTGTCTCCACCATAGTCTACAGCAAGCTCAGTTCAGTCACTACTTACATAAGCACCGTCAAGACTCTTTCAACCAGATTTTTCTTTAGCTTTAATTACATGAATCTTTGGCAAACAGGGCTTCTATTATTCAGACAATTTTTAAGTATTTTTCATTTATTTCTGTTACTTAAGAAGGCCCTTTTGATGATTTTGATGATATCCTTTAATATTTTAAAATTCATTTTTTCTTGTGTGCCCATTTTGCTAAGCAAGAAAGTCTTTAAATCACTCTACTAGTGTTTCCTATTTGGAAAAATTTTTAGCAATATCTCCTAAAGCTGAGTATGTGGACACCCTCAACCCAGCAAATTCCCCTTCTAGAAATATACCCACCATAACAATGTACCTATGTTCTCCAAATGACATACATGAGGATATTTATAGTGCACTATTCCTAAATCCCCCAAACTAGGGGAAAAAAAAAACCAACAACAACAACAAATGTGTACCAATAACAACGGATAAGTAATTTTCTTACTGTTTAACAATAAGAATAAACATACTACTACTGCTGCATGCAACCCCACAGATGCATTTCCCAAACACAGCAGTATGTGATTTCAGTCATTTAAAATAAAAAAAAAACAGGCACAAGTAATCTATGAGTAATCTATGGTGATTCTGTCAGGGTAGTGATTATGTTTGAAGATGGGTCTAGTGACTGCAAAGGCATGAACAGGGGATTCTGGAAGTTGGTAATGATCTAGGTACTGCTTACGTGGATGTTCACTTTGTGGGAATGCACTTAGTGGCATACATAATCTGTACACTTTTCTGTACCCAATAAGAAGTTTACTTAAGCTCCAGATTGAACTTTAGCTTTTAGGGCTTCTGCTTTGTCTGTGTCTGTGTAGGGCTTTGCTCTGTTTACTTAAGTAAGTGCTCATTCCTGCCATAGGTATTCTCCAGAGGTAAATAGTCAGAAGGGGGCCTCCAAGGTCCCAGACCTTGAAATTCTCATGTTCTCCACCCCCCCCCCACCCCTTGGCGCGCTTAGCGTCTTTGAAAATTGCTTAGCTTCCTGCTTATTCTCCATTTCCTCAACTCCAAAAATGGGGATAATAACAGTGGACACATTTCAGGACTATGATGTGAGTTCAATGAGATAATGCACATAAAATGCTCAACTCAGAGTAAGCACAATTAACTTCTCACTATTATTTTTATTTTGTTTCCCTAAAGACAATTCTGTGCTTTTTAAATATAAGCAATCTTGCCATTTGGCCCCAGACTAGACCTACAGCATGGCCCCATAGTAGGGTTTGAGCTTTCCCATTCTTAAATCCTCAAAGGGAATTTTGCGTCCTAAATTACTCATCTGCTTCAGTACTTCATATTCAGGATGATTTCATATCAGTAAAATCACGCTGTCTCAGTTTCCTGTCTTCTCTTCCTCTAACTTTTGGCTCCAGCTTTTTTTTTTTTTTTTTAGATTAGAAAATATAATTTATTTAAAAGTAAATTAGAGAGAGAGAGAGAGGGAGAGAGAGAGAGAGGATTCACCTCCCTAACGTAGGGGAGGGGGCCAAAGCCAGGAAGCATTTGCAACAGCTTCAAAGAGCACATGGCCACACCAGAGTCTAGCAAAGCAATGGCTCCAAATTTCTTTATCTATAAAAGTTCTCTTTAATTCACTGCCTTCTGCTGCTGCCCCCATCCCTACCTCCTAGATAATTTTTTCACCATAAATATACAAAATGCTGGATGAGCTGCACAACTTTGTGGGCCTGATATCCCCTAATGGCCTTAGTGAGTATCTTCTGTCCAAATGAGTGATTCCTCTCAGGAATGTTCGGGAACCTGCACCCAGCCAGTCGGTAGGAGACTGTAGAATGTTGTATAGAGAGATTATGAAAGGGTAGAGGTCGGGGGGGATGGAGACCCCTCCTTTTTATATTAATGAAACTCATTAATTCAGAAAAAAATTCCCAGCTTGTCTGCTTGAAGATTATGGTCATTCATTAACCCAGATTGTTGAATCTTGTTTTGTTATGTGAAAAGGCTTTTCATTTTTCAATGCACCATGGACTCAGAAACAAATTAAAGAGCTCAAAGAGAAACCAAACATTTTTTGAACAAGGAAGTTATAATGATGCATTTAAATTTTTTCAAATTACTTTCTTGACCTCACATATCCTTCAGTGCCCATCTGTGTCAGCTCCTTTCCCTATAGCTGTAAGGAATACCTCAGACTGGGTAATTTATAAAGAAGTTTATTTTGACCCAGTGTTCTGCAGGGTGCATCTGCTTGGCTTCTGGTGCTGGCAGAAAGCAAAGGGGGAGCAGGCATGTCACATGGCGAGAGCAGAAGCAAAAGAGAAAAGGGAGGTGTCAGGCTTTTTTAAACAACCAACTATCCTGCTGAACTAAGAGAGCCAGAACTCGCTCATTACCATGAGAAGGGCACCAAACCATTCTGCCCCCATGACTAAAGCACCTCCCACTAGGCCCCACCTCTAACACTGGTCTCACATTTATTTATTTATTTTTTTTTGAGTTGGAGTCTCACTCTGTCTAATGCTAATTTCAAAGTTTTTAATTTCCTGCCCTGGCCTCTCTTATGAGTCAGATTCCTGTGCCCATGTGAGATTTTTCACTTGCATGCCTTCCGCCTTAGCCTTCCAAGTAGCTGGAACTACAGGCATGCACCACCATGCCTGGCTTGCTTATTTATTTATTTATTTATTGTAGAGATCAGGTCTCACCTAGTTGCCCAAGCTGGTTTCAAATCCGTGGGCTCCTCCTCTTTATTCTGATTAAAAGCCTTCAGGCTCAGTCCTCTGTCCTTGTCTTTTCCTGCCCTCTCCCCCTTCATGTTCTCTTTTAGTGGTTTTAAGTATCTTTCAAATGCTAATTTCAAAGTTTTTAATTTCCTGCCCTGGCCTCTCTTATGACTCAGACTCCTGTGCCCATGTGAGATTTTTCACTTGCATGCCTAATTGTCTCCCAGCCACTCTTTCCCCAGGATTCCCCTCTCCCGACGACCCCCTCCTCCCCAGGAAATAGCACCACTAGCCTCCACCCAGGCATCTTCAGCAGAAAATTCCCATCAACTTCCATTCTTTTCTTTCTTTCTGTCCACATCTAACCTTGTCTGGTGCCAACCTAAAAGGAGCAACAGAGAGAGGCCAGCTCTTCAAAGCAAAGAGTTGATTTGGGAATACCAGGGGACTGCAATCTGGGATATTCATGCTATGGCAAACCATAGGCACATCCCAGCGGTTAGGGGCAAAGGGGAAGCTTTTAAAAACAAAGAAGTTCACACAAGCTGTTTGGAAATAAACACTATTGGTTATAGGAGCTTGCTGTAGATGTTGGCATTAGCTCATTGGTGGAGACAGCTGTGGTTAGGCATGCCTTTGTGCAAGCTGCTTATCTGGAATGCTGTGGTTTTGAGGAATTCCTTGCAGAGTTCCCATTATAGGCATACGTGTATGAGGGCCCCTCCTTCATGGTCTCCCTTCAAATTGTTAGGGTTTGACTTTAGTAACTTCGTTTTGATACTGACAACTTTCACACTAGTCTACCTCCAAATTATAGCTTGAATCCACCCATTTGTCTCATTTTCAACAGCAGTTCAAGTCACCATTATTTCTTGCCTAGTTTATGGCAGTAGCTTCCTAATTCCACTTGCCCATAAGCAAACAATTCTCCACACAGTGGCCAAAGAGTTCTAGTTGAAACCCAGGTATTTGTTGCAAAAAGAAGAATACAAGGTGGAAATGGCCAACTGTTCATTCAGGCTCTGCCATAGGCAGTATCCTTGGTAAAATATTTGTTTTGGGGTTTTTTTTTTTTTGAGTTGGAGTCTCACTCTGTCGCCCAGACCGGAGGGCAGTGGCACGTTCATGGCTACCGCAGCCTCAACCTGCTGGGCTCAGGCTATCCTTTTGCCTCAGCCTTCCAAGTAGCTGGAACTATAGGCATGCACCACTACGCCCAGCTAATTTTTTAATTTATTGTAGAGATGAGGTCTGGTCAAGTTGCCCTAACTGGTCTTGAGCACATAGGCTGAGATAATCCTTTCACCTTTGCCTCCCAAAGTGCTGGGATTATAGGCATGAGCCACTGTGCCCTGCGCAAAATATTTGGAAAAGATTTTTAAGAATTTCAACCCTATTTTTACCAGCCCAGTGGAATGAAGTAACTTGGTCAAGGTTACATATAAGTGTACCACGAGAATTAAATCAGGCAGCTGGCCCCGGCACTCAGTATTGGGAGAGCTGTGCCTAATATTAAAATTTTATTGGTTAGTTTTCATGATTTACGTTTATTTATTTATTTTGGCTTGGTTTTGTATGCCAAGATGCTGTGGATTTATATTTTATTTGTTTTCTTCTCTTAAAGTAAGCTATTTAGCCTTTTTATGTTATTATTGTCATTATTCTTTGTCACTAACCTTAAAGAACATACAACATGATTGGATTTGGAGCAATATTGAATTATATACTGAATGTCAATGTCTGTGGGGGGAAAAACACTGAGTATTTCTTGTTTCAGAAAGGATTTAAAGCCGCTGGAAAAATACAAAATGTGAAAAAAGTTAAGAGGGAGTAGGGAAATTTTTGATCAGTCAACCTTTATCTTTATCAACTTCTTAAGGGATGGCTGTGAAATATATATATTTTTAAAGTAGAGTATTTCAGTAATATAAATGTGAAGCAAAGAGATGCTAACAATTCTATCAGAATACTGAAATAGAGGCTATAAGAAGTGCTGCCATGGACATGTTCTGGATCTTTCTCCAGCTACTCTTTCTCCTCTTGCTGGAGACCCTAACTGTTTGTGGAGAGGTATCCTTTTCAAAGTGCAAGAAGAAACTAGGACCAGACAACAATCTACAGACACTGTGCTTATTTGTAAAGGTTGCTCACAGGATCTTTCCCTGTTTCCCTGCTGATCATTCTAACAAGGACCATGTATCGTGGGCAATTGAAAAAACATCTTGTGCCAATGTCATTCTAGCCTTGCAAATTAAATTATTCATGTATCAGGGTGGCAGCAAATTATTTTTCTTCATCCAAGACAATATTTCTCTGGTTTAAAAAAACTGGGTAGAATATTAATATTTAATGCTTTATTATTATAATATCTGAGTGTTTATGAAGAAACAAATATGTTTGAATTATGAGCTAAATACAGATTCCATTTGTCTTTAAAACTTTTTTGAAGTCATCACTTTATCAAAAGGAAAATTGGATGGCAGAGTAGAATTTTTTTTTGAATACTCACTTTCCTTTAAATTGCTACTACTAAATGATGCTTTGAAAAAAAATACTATCGGAGATGTTATTATATACATGGTAAACCATTTTTTTCTGTCTCATTAAGAGAATGCGTATGTATGCAGTGGAGCTCAGCAAAGTTATATTTTCTCATTAGATGCTTAGCTGTGGAGTGTTTTATTCTTACTCTTCAGTGGCATTTTAGAATGTGTGAATATTGAAGTTACTATGTCATTACTTGGATTGTTTATTAAAGCCTTCAGCATGAAAACATATTATATAGTGAAGGATTAAGGCCAAGCATGGACTTTTCTAGTTTTGTTTTTATTTTTTTCAACTTTAATTACATAAGATAGCTGGAAGAGGGATGTTTATTGAACTTTCTCTTTTAATTTGTGAAGTGAGATTGTATCAACCCATGACATGCTCTTTGTTTTCTAAAAAATCATTCCTCTGAACTTTCTATCCTCACTTCTGTTATTTCTCTTATCTAATATGAAATTGAGCGTGTCTTTTTAAAAAATCAGCTGTAATTATTTTAAGTTCTCAACCAAGAGAGTCAGTGGAAAGAAACCAATCCTGGGCTGCGTTGTGTTGATACACTCAGCAGGTAACACTTAAATACTACTGGGTGAATTCTTGTGGGCCACTGATACAATCTGAGTAAAAGATTTCTCTGACTTTCTCAGCTTCTGATTCAGGAAGTTTAGATGTAAATAACCATTTTTCTGGATTTGAAATTGAAAATTGAAATAAGAGACTACAAATCCCAATTGGTTTAGAAACATACTAATAATTGTTTGTTTGTTTTTGCTTTTGAGTCAGAGTCTCATGCTGTCGCTCAGGCTGGAGGGCAGTGGCATGCTCACGGCCACTATTGTATCAACCTACTGGACTCAGGCCATCCTTCTGCCTCAGTCTTTGAAGTAGCTGGAACTACAGACATGTACCACCACGCCGGGCTAATTTTTCTTGATTTATTGTAGAGAGGAGGTCTCGCCAAGTTACCCAGGCTGGTCTTGGACCTGTGAGCTCAGGCAATCCTCTCACCTCGGCCTCCCCAAGTGCTGGGATTATAGGCATGAGCCACCGTGCCAGGCCCAGTAATTGTTCTTACTGAAGAACTTGGCCAGAAATCCTGGAGCAAGTTCTCGCTCCATTCCCATCCCTTCCACCCTCTGTCCTGACCTCTTCTCTTAAACAGCCACGGAATGAATGCCTTTACTTCCCAGACTCCCTTGCAGCTAGAGTGCAGGTATGTGGCCTAGGCTTTGCCAACCTGACCCACTCATTGAATGTGGATGCCAAATTGAGGAATGTTGGGCAGTAACTGAGAAGGTTGTTTGGATCTGCTCACAGGCCGGGCAGCACTGTCCTCTTGCTCTCCTGGGAGAGGCTTCATGGATACTTGACATCCACACTTGCACATGCTTGGTGATGACCAGCAGGTGGCAGCAGCAGCAGTGTTTCACTGTTACTGCCCTGGCTGTGTGGCAGGTAAACTATCCTCCGGCCCTCTTGGAGATTCTGAGAGCTCCTTAACATCCCTTCATAAATACTTTTTGCTTAATTTAATGAGAGTGGATTCTGTTGTTGCCCCTGAGTGCTCTGGCATTCCCTTCATATCCGCTTAACAAGGTTCTGGCTGTCTTCTTGCAGTTATCTTATGTTCTTTCCCTAAATACTGATCCTTGTTAAATCTTCTTATGTGTTCTTTATCAGAATGAACACAGTACTTCAGAGTCATAGGTAACAAAGATTGGGGAAAACTCAGCATTTAAAAGATGAATACAAGCTGGGCTCGGTGGCTCAGCCTGTAATCCCAGCGCTTTGGGAGGCTGAGGTGAGTGGATTGCCTGAGCCCATGGGTTCGAGATCTGCCTGGGCAACGTGGTGAGACCTCATCTCTACAATAAAATCAAAAAGTTAGCCGGGTGTGGTAGCGTGCACCTGTGTTCTAGCTACTTGGAATGCTGATGCGGAAGGATCACCAGAGCCCAGCAGGTCGAGGCTGCGGTGGCTGGGAGCGGTTACTGCACTCCAGTCTGGGTGACAGAGTGAGACTCCAACTCAAAAAAAAAAAAAAAAAAGATGAATACAGAGAAAGCCTCTTATGGTATTGTTATTTTCCATTCATGAGCTTTGATCATCACCATGCAGTTTCTGCAAATTCTACTTATTGGGGAAAAAAATCAGTCTGACAAAGCAGGTAATAATCAGGAATGGCAATACTCATCTAAAATTTTCCAACAACATGAAATCAAAAGAAGTTTGGTGAGACCAGAGGCTAGCCGGAATCAGTAGGTGACAGTATCGTACCCCCAGGACTGGTGGTGTCCTACCTGGAATAGATAATGTGTTTAGGAGAGGCAGAAAGCGTATGCAGCCAAAGATTAGGTATGGCAGAAATCATTACCATGGGGAGGACAAACTGTTTACCTTCGTTTCTTTTTTTCGTCAACATTATTTTACCTTGGTTTTAAACAATTTGTTTTTAAAAATTCAGTTTTTCATGCCTTTAATTTTTTTTTGAAAGCACAGATCATTCTCTTGCGTGAAACCTTTGATGTTCTACCTTTGCTAACTGAATGAAGTCTGACGTCTTTGGCTTGACAGGCAAGGTTCCTCACCACTGGTCCTGACTTAACTTTTCCCGCCACATCTACCAGAGCTGTCATCACACACCCCACTTTGTCTTCCCATCCGGCCAACAGATTGTCTGAGGCAGGTTCAGTTGCAGACAGCAATGTAAGCAGAAGGGGATCTAAAATAGAATATGTGGTATGTAAGTACATGATCACTGGAAAAGCCCAGGGAACAGGCTTGAGCTGACACCCAGGCTTTGACTCCATGACCACACTACCTCAGCTGCGTACCTTACCAGCAAAATGAGTGTCACATGCCTTGTCTCCCAACCCGTAGAGACTGGACACTGAGGCTTCCAATACCTCAACAGTCAGACTTCCCAGCAGAAATAGTTGAAGCAGCAGGAGCGTGGAAGTGAGGACTTCGTGTCATCAGCCAAGTCCATCATGTGCACCTGCTCTGCAAGCAAGGGCTCGACCAGCCGATGAGGCCCAGGAGTAAAAGTCCGGGAAATGTAGTTTCTAGCTCCCAGCTGCTCACAGGCAGTGTGCTCGGCGAGGCAGCTTGACGGGACTGTGCAGACAGCAAGCACCAGCATTCCACACGCAACTCAGTGTTCCCAGCACACACGTGACCTGTTCTCTTCTTTGCGCCTTTCCTCTTTTGTCGACTTGGAATGTGTTTCATATACTTCTCCCTGTAGCCAGCCTTTATCTGCCCATCAGGGTTTAGCTCACATGTCACTCGATATGTCAGGTTTCCCCTGATATTATTTTCCTTCCAGCCATAAGAAGTAAGCATCCTTTGATTTAAAACATACCTTATTGTCATTTACTGCACCTGACTTCTTCTATCCCGGGAAATGCCTGAAGAGCAAGAAATAGATGGTTTATTCCTTCATGGTGACATTTGGTCAGCAAGCTTACTGGCATCTTCATAAGCCAATAGGCTCAGTTCCTGTCCTCCAGAAGCACAGGTCTGAGCTGGGGAGTGGACACTCCACTCTCCTGGGAAGGGGACGTGGGAGATCAAGACTTTGTAAGAGAAGACCATCTTCACTGTGTTACCTCCAGTGCCTAGGGCAGTGCTTGGTGTGTTCGGTCTTTCATGAATGAGACAAGGCTGGAGATAAATGAGATGATTTCTTTGAAATGAACTTTGGTCTCCAGTTAAAAGCTTCCTACCCATTTGAGAGAGGCCGTGGATACTTTAACATTACAGTAGTTCCCCCCTTACCTGCGATTTTGCTTCCCGCTGTTTCTGTTATTCACGGTCAATGGAGGTCTGAAAATACTAAATGAGAAATTTCAGAAATAAATAATTCATCGGTTTTGAACTGTGTGCTGATCTGAGAAGTGTGATGAAATCTCTCACCCTCTCACTACCTCCTGCCCAGGACATGACTCCTTCCTTTGTCTGGCAGATCCACACTGTAGACGCTGCCTGCCTGTCAGTCTCACAGTAGCCCCTCTTGGTTTTCAGACTGACTGTCTGGTCACGACCTTAGGCATTGTATCATCTCACATCATCACAAGAACAAGTGTGAGTGCGGTACAGTAAGATATTTTGAGAGAGAGCGAGAAGGAGACCACATTCACATAGCTTTTATTATAATTGTTTTATTATTAGGTACTGTTCTCTTACTGTGTCTCATTTATAAATTAAACTTTGTTGTTGTTATCTCTGTATAAGAAAATAGTAGTACATATAGGATTTAGTACTATCCAGGGTCTCAGGCATCCAGTGGGATTGGAACGTATCTGTATTTATTAAATAACATAAGAATAAAGTCCCTAGAGTTATTTTCTTTAAACTGTTTCTTGCTGTAACTCATTTGTTTAATAAAATAATACTAACCACATGCCTACAGCATAGCAAAGCTGACACTGGGCCCCTTGGCTACTGGTTCAGTGAGCCATGGCCTCTGTGTTACGGTCCAGATCATGTTTCTACTGAGACATTCGGTCACTGAACAAATCACTACACAAAAACAAATAGCAGTGCTACAAAAGAGAAGTACAGGTTTCACTGAGAGTGAACAACAGACAGTGTAAACAGAATCAGGGAACCAAGGGAGATTTGCTGTCCTGAAGAAATGGTAAATTGGTCTGAGACCCAAAGGATGATGGGAAAAGAGTGGGTGAAAGGCCACTGACTGTTTCCTTTACACGGCAACTGAGAAACAAGGCTTTCTGCTTTGCCTCTTCTCCCTTTGCCCACCAGCAGCCCCTATAATCATTTGATTGCCAACATAGCCAGTATTCAATAAAATAAATTCCAGTTTCCACACAGGGAAGCGTTTCAAAAAGTTATATTCATGGGTTTACATTAGGTGAAGATAGCCAATATCTGTGTGGGCATTTTTTTTTTATTATTTGCAAGACATTTCTTAAAGAAATTTTTCATAGAGATTAGCATATTACGGCACTATAGGGCAAATGTTTTAAAATTCTCCAGGCCTGTTCCCTCCGCCACCCATTTCTGTGAATTTTCCAGTGTCAGCCTATTGTATGAATGTCCAGAACAACTGATTTTGCATGGCACCAAGGTTGGCACCGTGCACCTTGAAGGGCATTGATTTGGCTCTGGCCTGCCAGAGCTTACACAAATATCAGAGGAGGTCTGCCATGTGCAGAATACACAACACATTAAATGCAGATTTTATTTATTTTTTATTTTTTTGAGTTGGAGTCTCACTCTGTCACCCAGACTGGAGTGCAGTGGCCACTCCCGGCCACCGCAGCCTCGACCTGCTGGGCTCTGGTGATCCTTCCGCCTCAGCCTTCCGAGTACCCGGAATAATTTTTTGATTTTATTGTAGAGATGAGGTCTCACCTGCCCAGGCGGGTCTCGAACCCGCGGGCTCAGGCAATCCACTCACCTCAGCCTCCCAAAGGCACGGGATTACAGACCGAGCCCCCGAGCCCGGCTTAAATACAGATTTTAAAAAAGGTTTTAATTTATGACTGGACAATTGATGCCAGAGCATGGGGAGACTGAGAGTCAGAGGAAAACACATTTGTTGTGGAGAAGGAAGGCTACATGAGGGAAACCCCCATCTAGACAGGGCCGCCTGAGAGGAATTAGTCCTCCTTTGATCACTGTGGGAATCTTCTGAAACCTTTCTCTCGTCATTTGCATAGACCTGAGAAGAATTTGCAGGCAACTGCTGAAAGCAATCGTCTGCCTCAAGACTTCTTAATGATCCCCTTTGCCACTGTGATGTTTTTAGGACATTCTACACATTTTGGTTCTCTCTGAATGAAGCATTCACGTTGCCATTCAACACATCTAGTTTGGGGTGCATTCTAAGTCAAATTATACAAGAAGCTATTTGTGGCATTCAGCAGCTGCAGAAAGAAGAGGCTGTTTTGGGAGGGGGTGTTAAGCACAATTTAAGTGACGCTAGAAAGTTCAGAATATAGAGTTATCCTGTTGAGCATTTATGATTATATTGAAGAAGAGATAGAAGGAGGTTAGAGAGCAAAGACGGGAATTTTATCCTGTTTCAACATCCGGGACATCCTGCTGGAACGAGTTCCCCATAGATGCTTTGGGATTTATTTTAATAATGAATGTAATATATTGTTTGGACTCTGTGTCTGATTCCACTATCCCGTGGGGTGCAGTTGGTGAGTATTTCTCTTCAGAAAGCAGTTGTAATAAGATAATTAAATTCCAGCCTGATTTATAATGATTGTGCATAAATATCAAGACAAGTATGGGAAAGTGCAGTTATTTTTAAACTACCTTCCATGGCCTAAATGTATACTTAATTAAATATGGTTTGCTAATGAAAATTGATTGTGGCAGCTTCATTTAAACTTGTTTTGATCACATAGTGATTCATATGGATTGCACATACAAAGAGATAGGCATTTCAGATAAGTGATAAAAGTGGATCAATTCGCATCTTCTGAGAGCTGCCGTCCAGTTTTAGAGAGGTTTGGGAAAACGATTTGGCATTGTAAGATTCTATTTTATTTTCTCCCCAGATATCTTACTTTTCTTTTTATACTGGTTCAGGACGGCCCTGATTGCCTATGTCTTTATCATTGGTCACGTTTTGTAGAGATTTTTTCCCACCTCATCTTTTTTCTTTAGTAAAAAGCAAACAAATTGTGGACCACGTTATGAAACATCCACACGTGTCTTTACAATTTCAAGCTTTATTGGTGGCCATGGGTTAAACATATTGTTAGGCACACAAGGAAGACTGCTGATCTCAAACCTTCCTGAGATCATTTTATGCGCTAAGATGCGAAGACTTCCACTCTTATTGTTTTCTGCTTCTGTTTCCAACCTCCACAATGCTGCTGGGGAAGAGCTGAGTATATCATTTTTACCAAGTCGATGTCACTCCCTAATATTAGTTCTATTGCTTTGATTGCCATTTGATTTTTCTCAGATTCCACGTAGGCCTAATTATGTGGCTCTGCCGTCAACACGCCTCCCTGCCCTTCCAGCTGTGCCCTGATTGCATTGCCCTCCAGTAACAGGGAATGCCAACAAGCGAGGAAGTACTTCTGGGATGTCAAATCGTAAATCTACATTGTGACATCTTGCTTCAGAAGTACTAGGTTACGAGAATTTAGAGATACTGGATGGTATCTCTCCATACAATAGTCGATGTTTTTATTCTTGTTGCTTACTCTTATTTGTTGTCTACTTCTTAAAAATAGACTTTCTGAATTGAAAAAAATCAGTGGAAATATACAAAACTGAGTTTATAGGAAAGTTTTAAAATTTACCTTAAAAGTCTTTGACAGACTGACATTCATGAAAGTTCTAGATGAAGTTCAGATATCATTTTGTGCTATCCTTTGTTGTTTTTAGCCTCACTTCCATCATGATTACAAAACCTTCCCTAATGCTCACGTGCAATGAGGAACTGTGATTTTGCTGTTTGAAGAATTCTTCTGATGTGTATTCCGTAGTTTGGGACAATGTAAAATATTTTGGGGAAAAACACTAATCAAATAAAATGTTATCCTCGCCTAGATTAACCTTTACTGGAGAACCAAATAAAGTTGGAGACTTTTACCCATAGGTATTGATGTTGGTTCATCAACAAACCAAAAAATGGCTTATCTTAATTGGTCTCATTATCATTTTGCTTATGAACCAGCTGTCCTCTTAAAAGCACTTGAGCACACCAGCCTATTAATTGTAGTAGTTATCTTAGCCATATGTGAAACATTATAAGAAATTATAGAAACCAGAAGAAAAAAGAAAAACTGAACAGCCATTTAAATCTCCAGAACACAAGTTCACAGAGATTGTTTCACTGCTTACCAAATAATTAGCTTGGCCAGGTGCGGTGGCTCAAGCCTATAACCCAGCACTTTGTGGGGGCCGAGGCAAGAGGATTGCCTGAACCCTTGGGTTCGAGACCAGCCTGGGCAACGTGGTGAGACTTCGTCTCTACAATAAATCAGAATATTAGCTGGGTAGCGTGTGCCTGTATTTCTGGCTACTTGGAAGGCTGAGGTGGAAGGATCGCCAGAGCCCAGCATATCGACGCTGAGGTGACTGTGAGTGTGCCACTGCACTCCAGCCTGGGCGACAGAGTGAGACTCCAACTCAAAATAATGATAATGATAATAATAATAACTAGCTCTAGTCATCCTTCTTCTCCAAATCTTTATACTTACTGATCATTAATCATTAATGCCTTCAGTCATTTTAAAATAATTATATTTTGTACTCTTGGACAATGTGATTGCAGAATCATCTTCTCTCTAAGTGAAAACACTTTTTTGGATTCCTTTGTTGTAAGGTTTCACCTTTTGGTTATAAATTGATGTGAATTTTTTACTGAGTCCAAGTTATTCAATGCAATGTAGTTGCCCCCTTATTGATTCAGAAATGTTTTGTATAATTGGGTGCTTCCTTAATCTGAGCGTGGTTGCCGATACTAGTTGGTTTGTGAATATTCACAAATCTGTCTGGAGGTATGATATCAACTTTGTCCAAATTGAGGCTCAAAGGGGCACAGAGATTATTAGAATAATAATAATTTCTCTGGTGGAAGAAGACAAGAATTTTGAGACGTGACCAAGAATGAGAGCATGTTAAATAGCCAGAGGCCTCTCTGCCTAGGTCTTTTGTAAGTGACAGCCAGGGAATTATTTTCGTGTACCAGTGTCTCCTTGAGTGTCATGGTGTCCCCTGTAGGTGGCGACCTTCTACTTTATTTTGTCAGTTTCTCCTGGTAGTCTTTATTAGGAAGTCTTCCTTTGCCCTCAATTTTTTTCTAAGTAAAAAATTCCTTTCAAGTGTAGATTCCTTAGGTTTTATAACACCATCAATCAAGCAGGTCTTTGATATTATCCAATTTTAAAATACAAGAGAGCTCAGCATATAAAGTACTTTAGCTAATAACAAGACTTTTAAATTCAGTCTTTAGGATCATCATATTATACTTTGACTTTTCACTCCACAGTGAGATTATTACTATTATTTTTTCTTCTCTGAAGATTTTAGAAGTAAGGTTGTATTGATTTTTTTTTTCCTTTTCAAATTTTGTCCATTGTCTTATAAATTATCTTTATTGCAAGAGTATATAATTATGTTAAATATAAATAGCACTGAAAACATATTTTTTAATTTTTTAATTTTTGAGTTGGAGTCTCAGTCCATCATCTAGGCTGGTGTGCAGTGGCACGCTCACATTCACCACAGCCTTGACCTGCTGGGCTCAGGTGATCCTTCCGCCTCAGCCTTCCCAATAACTGGAACTACAGGCAAGCACTACCACGCCCAGCTAATTTTTTGATTTATTGTAGAGATGAGGTCTCGCCAAGTTGCCCAGGCTGGTCTAGAACACGTGGGCTCAGGCAATCCTCTCACCTCGGACTTCCAAAGCGCTGGGATTATAGGTGTGAACCACCATGCCTGGCTGAAAACATATTTTAATTTCCAAGTGATTGAAAATTATTCTTTTCTTTAAGATGTCCTAGACCCTTTATATACATTCAGAAAATGTGTTTTGAATGATTGAATTGGGAAAGATTAAGTGACTTAACATTACAGTTGAGCTCATCAACATGTAGCAATACTTATAGATACTACTTCTCTCCTGAAATCAGCCTTTATATACCTAATACAACCTTTGAGAATGAATTAGATGAATCAGTACTATGTGAGTAGATGGATTAGGGCTTCCAACATGTCACGAAGAATAACTGTTGGTTCAAGTATAAGAGGTTACAGTTAATGAAACTATTTATTCTCTTCCTGCAAGACACACATAGTTCACTTTTAGGGAAGTTATCCCTGAAAGAAAATAACATATTTTTGAAATAAAGAGTTTCTAGTGCTCTATCCAGGAATGCTTGCTTCTTAAGAAAGGTTAAAAACTATACCTTGAAAAAGGGATAGAGGCATGCCAAGTGGATCAGTCAGGGATCAAGCATCCTGGGCAAATTAATAGCATGTGCAAAGGTGTAGAGGCAGAAATGAGGGTGAGTGGCTGGATTTCCTACTTCACTAGCCCTTGTCCAATGAAGGCGGCAGGTAGCATGGTGTATCAAAAACTGAACCACAAGATAGAGGATTAGCTTAGATGCTGGGTAGCTCTGTGATCCACTGCAGGTCACTTGTAAAAATAAAGGAAGGAGAAGAAATGTTCCTTATGACTTTCTTCAGCTCTAACTTTAGGAACCTGTGAAATCTCCCTTTTTTGCCTTGCCCGTGCTATATTTTCATTTTAATTTTTGAGTTGGAACTCTCAGTCCATCATCTAGGCTGGTGGGCAGTGGCACAGTCACATCCACCACAACCTTGACCTGCTGGGCTCACCGTTAATTCCAGGCTCAGGGCCCACCCCCTTCGCACAGCTCTCCCCTGTCAGCCCTATCTCAGTTCCTCCATCTCAGGGTAGTCTCTGGACGATCCCAGCCCGACACTAGAGAGACTTTGCACCCTTCCATCCCTGCAGGCATGGATGAACTTTGAATGCTGTGTCAGCAGGGCTCCCTTTGTATTTTGGACTTTTGATTTGGGTTTCTTTTTTCATAGCATGTTTTCTGTCTGCCTCGCCTTTCATTTGTTCAGCATTTGTCACATGAATATTGTGGCTTGACTGAACTAGTCACAGTGATAGCAGACATTCTGAAATTGACCGAGCAGATGGTAGCAGTGGTATTGGATTAAATTATTAACTAGGATCCACAGCAGAAGCCTTTGGCTTCAGTACATGCAGAGTGACGGGTGTTTGCTAGCATCAAAATTAACTGGCAAAGTGGATGCCAGATCAAGTTCCTTCTAGAGAATCGAAACGTTATCATCGCTTAAGGTTTCCCTTTCTGCCCTCAACCGCCCCACCCCACCCCATATTGATGAAGGGAGAGATTTCCATTTGTCTTTTCTTCAGTGTCATACGATTCATCATTAAAATTTAATTCAGAAGCAGAAGGAAGAAAAGATCATTGTACCAATGAAGTTCTAGAACATATTGGTGATTTTTAACGTACTTTTGTGAAATAATGATTCATGGGACAGTTAGACTCATTTTCCATGAGTATCTGTTTTCAGATACTTGTTTTCATTTGGTGGACAGTATCTCTGCATTTCCTTTTGAATGTGTATATGTGTGTTTAGCTCATTATGCAGTTATAAAAATAGAGACTATAAGAGGAAGATCACACCCAGTGTATATTCCAATTTTCTCACTTATCTATGAAAGGCTTTATAGCCAGCTTATCTAAGATAATATCCTGTCCAGGATCAGGTATCTGGCTGTGATGTTCCTCAAATTTCTTCTAATCTGGCACATTCCTATTAATAAGTTGTTGGAGAGGCCAGACTAACATAATGTCTCACTTTAAGTTAAACTGCTTTTGCTTTGTCTGCTGGCACTTGTATTTCCTGTAAACTAGGCAGTTTTGTTGTTTTTTTAGTTTTGGGGGGTTTTTTTTGTTTTTTTTTTTTGTTTTTTGTGGTTTTTTTTGAGTCGGAGTCTCACTGTTTCGCCCAGACTGGAGTGCAGTGGCCGCTCCCGGCCACCGCAGCCTCGACCTGCTGGGCTCCGGCAATCCTTCCGC